>NC_134569.1:84249434-84521934 GCF_050947875.1 Dermacentor variabilis
AGTGCAGGGCTATGTCGGTGTATCTTCGAGTGCTCGCCGCCCGTCTTCACAATGCACGACGACGCGCTATTGTGTGCGCGCCTGAGCACCTGCGCGCTGGTAAGCACATGCGAGGTGTGGATTACACGTACTGCGTCAGCCGATACGGGAACGCACGGACGCATGCCCAAATCACTTGCCCGTTCGCCGATATCGGTTTTCGCGATGAAGAAATAATAATAGAAAAAAAAAATAATACCATATATTTAAGAGATATTCAGACAATGGTTCTTTAACTAGGATACCTTTTCCCGGAATTCAGCATTGAGAACACTGAAGTTTGTGTGCAGCCCGCGGAACAATTCAACACATGCCATGAGAACGGCAAAACGGCGCAATAAAATGTGTCAGTGTTCTGTCCATCGTCCCGACAAAAAACGAAAAGGAATGTATCCGTGACAAGGTTGGACAACACTGACTGTGGATACATACATCAGCAATTATGGCGCGTGTTTCCTGATTCCTCATGCGAAAACCAATGAGCGTCATTAAATACCAAGAGTGTGTCGTCGTCTCTCCTTCCATGTTTTCAAATTAAGTGTCCGCTTAATATATATTTAAATAATATTTTGACATTTTGGTACGTAAGAGGTTCGTGCTATGGTTTAAGTTCTCACGGTCGATTGGTGTGCCACCAATATTCCAGAGCCCCCCTTGAGATGAAAACTTCATACAACACATTCTGCTGGCCGATCGATGAAAGGCGGGGAAACGTGTCCGTATAAGGGGACGGGCTCGAAGTATAATAGGCTAGCTGTGAATTCATATCGTTCCACTCATTTCAATTTTTAGACACGCTTCAGCTAGGAGGATTGTGCCCTTTATGTGGGATTTCTTGTTTAACGCGTGTACACGTTTTTTGAGCTTCCCTGCTTATCGGAGACAGCAAGTGCGCTGAACACGGGTTCCGTCTTACGATCTGGGAAAAAAAAAAAAAAAAAACTAAGCCCCCTTCTTAAAGAAAGATGGTTGAACGCCACGCTACCTTGACGAACTGTATATATCTGCATTGCACTACGCGCGCCACGCAATGCATTCCCGGCCGTCACCATGGGTAGGCCGCGAGTGCCCGTAAAGGCCGATCCCGTGTATCGGCAACGGCATACGTACAGAAGCCACGTGGGAGGCACTTCTGCAGTCGAGACGCCCACTGGTCTTGTTATCGTGAGCGTGTGGTACCTCAGACAGAACACGCCTCATTGTGACGCGGAAACGTTCTTGGCAGGAACGACGAATAGCTTGTAGACACACAGTACGCCGCTCTTCGTGTGCGGTGACTTTACGTCGAATGCGGCGAAAGAGCACGGCAAATGGATCGAGCGTTTCATGCTAGATCGCTACTCGTTGAAACTGAAGACGCTACAGAGACCCACGACGCAACACCGGTGCTACGTTGATCTCACGTTTGCAAGTAGGTTGTGTCACGTTACGATGGCAGAGCGCCTGACCGTCTACCACAGCGATCACAAGTCAATGCTGTACGTGCAAGTGTAGAGTCGTCCGTAAAAGCGTGAGTGTGGGCGTGTAACTAACGGCTGCATGGTCTAAAATAAAGGCTATGCAACTTAACGAAATGTGTCTTCATTCAACTTCAACGTTCAAAAAATACAATCCTAAACAAGCAATTAAATCGCATATGCATAGCATCGGGTCTCAGCATTTCTTGGTTTCGTTGCGTGGTCGTTAGCTCGGGCTTTGACTTTGATTCAGTTTGCATTGGGGGAAAGGTTCGCGTTCATCCATCTTTCTTTAAGAAAGGGGCTTTGATATTTTTTTTTTTAAGTGTCTTTACCTGGTTAGAAATTCTGCAGGTCACGTTCTCAGGGCGCGCTTCACTGTGCGTTATTAGCTGTGATGCAAGTGGTTGGTAGGCATACACTGTTATCTGTTGATAACACTATCAGATAGGATGAAGATATACAGGCAGGCCATATCCTTCCAGATTGATGAAACATGTGCATATGCGGCCTTACAAGCTTTTCTCCCTCTTCCTCCAACGTTGCTGCGTTCTGGCTTACATGCTGTCTAGCCTAGTATGCAACAGCTCGGTCAACTGGATATATGTGCAACAGGGCATGTGCCACTGAGTATGCCAATAGATAAGCAGAACAGGAGGCAAGACAAAAAAAATAGTCTGGGGTATTACGTTAGGATTATGAGGCACGCCGTAGTGGGAAACTCCGCATTAATGTGGACTACATGGGGTTCCTTAACGTGCACCCTATCCACGGTGCACGGGAGTTTTTGCATTTCGCCCCCATCGAATTCATACGGCTACCGTGGTCGGGACTTGATTCCGCGCCCACGGGCTTAGCAGCGCAACGCCAAAGCCACGATGTGACCACGGCGGGTATGAGACAAGAAGAAAATCGGCAGCATAAAATCGAAAAAGTCGGCAGCGGAAGCAGCCGAGAAGGCATAAAGAGAGAGAGAGAGAGAGAGGTAAAGAAGAAGTGAAGACATTTCAGCAAACATCAATTAAATAAAAGCTTCGCTCATCACTGATTCCCACATACATGCGTAGTATCCGCTGATTTTTTTTTCTTTGTTTAAAACCCTCTCATGTGCTCGAACACTACCTTATAAGTCCTTAATTAATTAGGTCGGTCGGTCCGACTGCACCGAAAAGCCAATGAGGGAGGGCAGCACCCGTTGCCTATTCAGCATAGCTGCGTGTAACAGTTGCCCAACATGACATGTATCACGGCCGGCTGTGGATTGGGCATGTGCATCAACTTCTTTCCGCACATTACTTCTGCATTCCATGCTCGGGGCATAACTTGGGTCTGTGCCGCTCAGGGACCGTATGTGGAAAAGTTGATAGTTTGTGGTATTTTAATGTTGACCGCCGCCTTCGCGATAGCACTTCGTGCAACCACTGCCAGACGTACATCACAGGCACCACTGTATAACGTCACAACAACAAAGAAAGAAAGAAAGGCGGACGTCGCGGCCGCCTTGTGACGTCTGTTCTCTCGGCGGCCGCGAGTGCACGCGCCGCGGGTGAGATGTCGGGTGTGCCCGTGTAGCGCAGGTGTACTGCGTGGACCGCCTGGTGCCCGACTCCGCCTGCTCGGGCACGGCCATCCAGTGCGGCGTCAAGAGCAACTACTACACGCTGGGCGTCTCGGCGCACGTCACGCTGAGCAACTGCACCGAGTCCTCGAACCCGCGCCACCACCTCAAGTGTCTCTACGAGCTCGCGCAGGAGGCTGGTGCGTATGCACCGCGCTCGACGACGACACGAGCACCGCGTGTGTCACTTGTTCTCCAATTGCAATGAACACGAAGTTAAAGATCGGCGCGTCTACCCTAGCTACTTAGTTATTGCTCCAACTGCATTCTATAGCGCCGACACACCGCTTACCAGAGCTAGCATCGTTCAAGTCATTTAACGCGAGTGTGTACCTTGGGGTGGCTGGAAAGCGCTTACAGGTGCTTTCGTCACCCCTATGTCATTATAAGGCAACCTGTAGCACAAGTTCGGTTTCTTATTTAACTGTTCGATCTTTTCGATGGAAACGTGCACGTCGAGACTAGCGCAGAAATCTGACGCAGGCGACAGCGCTGTGTGCGTCTTCCTACATAGTGCCCCTCTTTGTCAGATTTCCGCGCTCTCCACCTGTGCGAGGAACAGCCTATACAAACCCAACTGAGAACGCGCGCATCAGTGTTTTGCGACGCGATCGGAACGAATTGGGAAGCCGAAACTGCCGTTGCTTTCTCGGCAATAACGTTCTCCCCCCGCACCTCGCGCGCTGATCTGCACGTGCACCCTCCGCGCGCAGACAAGAGTACGGGGTTCGCGACCACGGCCGGCGTGACGGACGCCACGGTGGCCGCGGGCTACGCGCACACGGCGCACCGCGAGTGGGAGAGCAGCGTGGGCGACAAGAGCGGCGACAACTGCCTCGACATCGCGCACCAGCTGGTGCACCGGCCGCCGGGGCTGCACTTGCGGGTGAGCCGCACGCGCCATATGGAAGTCACGGGGTCGCTATGAAGAGAAGCACTAGATCACTCTGAACTGGTGGAGTACTCTCTCACTTCTCTGTTTTCGCCAGTCTCGCGGTGATATAGGTCGATTACCGCAGAACAGAGAGAGAGAGAAAAAAAAAAATGATGGTCCAACTGCAGCTCTTGAATTCGCGATCAGAGTGTGCATGCGGGGCCGGAATGACTCTCTGCGGGGTGTGTATATAAAGCACAAGTCGCGAGAAATGTGTGACTAGCCCCACTTTCTTCTGCAACAGATTATTTACTATTAGCGTGTTACTTTTGGACGCTGTTAACGACTTCACAACGCTTGTCTTCGCCTTCGAGGTCTCAAGTAGGCAGTCGACGTATACGCGCGAAGGTTGTCGCAGATCCGTTGACTTACTTATAGCGGCGCCGCGCACACACACGGCAAGGAGATGTGATACGCACCATGCGAATGAGCGAATAGGAACCCTAGGATTCGAACGTCAGCTTAGTGAGCTGTGGCGAAATGTACGCTGCAAGATGCGGCAAGAGAGAGAGAGAGAGGAGACTTCAGGAAAGGCAGGGATGTTAACCAGTCAATAGTCTGGTTGGCTACCCTACACTGGGGGATGGGAGAAGGGGAAGAGAAAGAAGGGAGATAGAAGGTGTAGATACGTGTACGGACAGCACTTCAGTTAGAGTCGCTCGAGCAAACCAGAAGTTCTGAGAAAACACAAAAGTGCCTTCACTGCCTTCTGAGCCGATGATCGGTCGGGACGGTGCTCTAATATGGTCTGTTCACTCAGAGGACGATCATCTAGTTTCCTCAATGTGTTGTAAAGACTGTCTTTGTGCTTGAAATTGAGGACAATGGCACAATAAGTGGTCAATGTTCTCCTCGCATCCGCAAACATCACATGCAGGAGTATTAGTCATTCCAATTAGTGCTGAGTAGGCATTTGTGAAGGCAACTCCAAGCCATAACCGGCACATAAGAGACGCTTTACGTCGGTGTAGACCCGCTGGAGGTTTGAGTTGAAGTGACGGGTTTAGTCTTTGCAGTCTTGTGCGCCTTGTATGTGCGGTGTTCCACTCTGCCAAGGAGATCGTGCGTGCTAGAATGCCAAGTTGCCTCGCGGCGTCGGTCCTTGAGAGAGGAATGGGGACGCAGCGGTCTTCTTTGTTTGACGTCCGAGCTGCCTTATCGGCGTCATCATTTCCAATGATACCGCAATGACCTGGTATCCACTGAAAAGAGATATCATGGCCTTTTTCTATTAAGTGATGAACAAGTTCCGCGATTTCGCACGTGAGCTGATCGTGAGTTCCATGTCGGAGAAACGACTGCACACATTGCAAGGCCGGCCTTGAATCGCAGAAGATGCGGCAAAAAGTGGAGAGACACAAGAGGAAAGAGGCGCTCTTTCCTCTCGTGTATCTCCCCCCCCCCCCAACCTCGCAGCTTGCGGCGTGTGCATTTCGCGCAGTAGATGCTACAGAATTCAGTTGAACCAACCAGCCTGAAAAAAAAAAAGTGAAAAGAAAGTACTCCTTGGTAAGCATGGTTGTCCGATGAGCTGGTTGCCCAACGAACGCCTTCTAAGTGTCACACTTTTTTCCGCGAATGTCGTCACGGCAAGCCAACGTGATCTCAAGTGAGGGCCCAGAAGTTCGCCGTTCTTCAGATAATTTCAAATTTTTTTTTTCTTTTTGCCGGCTAGTGTTTCCCGGGTGTTATCGGATTAATCGACACTAGCCGGCGACAGCGCACCCACATGTCACAAGGTATCCTGACCCTACAAATCCACACGACCAAAGTTCTCAGCCGTACATAGCTGTAATATCACGCTAACATAAATTGACCTTTCCATAGCAGGCCAATACATAACTTCGACAAGCGCCCTCGCTTATTAACTGCCAAGTGCCCCTCTCTCCCTCCCCCCCATCCCCCTTTGGGGAGGGCGGACAACATCCCCGTCACAAGCACGTTGTCACACCTATCGCATGCGCTTGCACACAATGACCTCTCAGCCACGTACGTACGTCATCTGTTTAAGACGGTCGTGACGGTCGACGTCACTTGCAGTTCATCGCTGGTGGCGGGCGCGAACACTTTCTCGTGCCCGAGGAAGCCGTGCAGAGCGGCCAGCCGGGAAAACGTCCGGACAGCCGGAACCTGATCGAGGAGTGGACCCACCTCAAGCAGGCGGACCGAATGAACGCTCACGTGTGTACCACTAAGGAGGACGTCGAGAATCTAGACACTGAGACAACGGATACCGTGCTAGGTGCGTTTCTCTAATTTGACATACGAAGTGGCGTTTCAAGAAGTATATATTTAGGTTCACGTTAAAGAACCCCAGGTGGTACAACTTTCCGGAGTCCCCCACTACGGCGTGCCTCATAATCAGATCGTGGTTTTGGCAAGTAAAACCACATAATTTAATTTTTAAGGAACTAATATGTACTAACGTGGCTGCGGCAGCAGAAGCGTAATGATATTTCTGAGTCTGCGCGGCAACTGAAATTATCAACACAGTGCGTGCGTGGGGGGGGGGGGGGGGGGGGTTTGGAGGGTGCGTGCGTGTGAGCACGTGCGTCAGTGATCAGGAATAATAGCAGAGGGTGGACAAGAATTTCGAAAAAGGTTCACGGAAAAGAGGGAATTGAGTTAGGCACCGACAAATAACGCGACGATCGATGCGCATATACTGCTCATCCAATGTTCCAGCTCAACAGCACGTGGAGAGAACGCATCCATTTATTGACGATTGCGCTTATTTGCCAATATGCATGCAGAACCACTAGAATAAAGTCTTGCAGAAGCCATTGAAGATTATTATCTGCATGATGATATCGTGGCGCATGCTGTATATATAGTGTGCTGAACGCCGTCGGCTGGCGTTCACCACGCTCACTTGGTTTAGGCGACACACTCATCGGAATTGTGTGCAGCGTAGCGTTGACGTTCTTTCTCGGCGCGTGAACGACAGTGTATTCCCAGTTCCTGAATGAGGCGGAGGTTGACGTCCAAGTACTCATCGGCACAGTTCGTCCGGCGGGCCACCCGTAGACGAGCGTTCACCAAGCTCACCTGTTGTAGACGAGGCTCTCTTGAGATAGCGATGGAGAGAGGGGGGGATACGTCGCATAGGGGAAAGAGGACCGTTGTCTGACGTTCTTTTTCTTCATCATTCTGCGCAGCTCCGGACGCACAGTGCTAAGCCGCATGGCCTCGTGCTTCCGGTGTGCAGCATCGGCAGTGTTCGCTTTGTGTCAGGAAGGTGTGTTTAGTCTGTGTCCGCCCTTGCAAATGCAAGGTTCTTAAAAAATTGGCAATGGCTTAGCTCGGCTATGCCAGGATACACGTAGCGAAAGCTAAGGCTTTCGCTACGCTGTGTTGCGGCGTTTAGCCAGTCGTTCGGCGCGCTCTTGTGCGATTCGTTTCCTCTTCATCTCGTTCCGATGTCGATTGCAGGCCTCCTCCTGCTTATCAGAATTGTCGCCGTCCATATTGCCGCCTTGGTTGCGGCGCACGCGAGCTCTCCTTTTCAATCCTCCGACATGTTATCAGGCATGCGACGCAGCTGGCGAAGCGAGCGGAGGCGAACGCAACGACGAGGAACGCGGTGTGACGTCATGTGCCTCCTCGGAGCACGGCCACGGCGAAATCGCAAGTTCGCGGCCAGTAAAGCTTTCGCTTTAAAGCGCCACCAAATCGTGTCCTTACGCGAGCAGTATTTGAAGGTCGCCGCCGTCCACGCGCCGAGAATGCACGTCGACGCTGCGCTGTATACAGAGTGCTGCTACACGCCGAACGCGAGAAGTTACGCAGTCGTTTCCTCGATCCGCACCAAGCCACGTGATCTCGCTCGTACACCACATGGAGAGAGAAAGAAAGCGCGCCGCGGTGAAAGGGGCAGCCATGTCCAAAATGGCTGCCCCTTTCTTCGCGGCGCCACACCACGTCACTTGCGCAGAGGCGAAAAGGAAATTCCAGTTTCTCCCTGAGTGGTGACGTCACTCGGTCATATTCACAAACCTGCCACGGTAGCCAAATAAAACTATTTGATTTAAGAAGGAGAGGGGAGGGGGGAATCAACAGACGGCATGCGGATTTATATATGCCTATATAGTGTAGCCAAGCGCTACATGTGACATGCTTAACTCGCAGCATTGCTCGCCAGCGGTGACCTCCCGTACGAGAATCTGGACGACATCCGAAAGGGCACCAGCCTTTTGACCAAACTCACCGAGAAGGCAATCCAAATTCTGAGCAAAAATCCCGACGGCTTCGTGCTCCTCGTCGAAGGTATACGTGCCCGTCAAGCTGGCTTCTACAAGGCGTCGCGATCAAACAAACCCATCAAGTTAAGTAATAAACACTAAGCGAGTTTTAGGGTATCCCACATGCGGGAAAATAGCCTAAAGTGAACGACAAAGTTTATATATGCGGTGCTTATAGCTCAGCTACCTGAAAATAGCTTTGCAGTGCCGTTGAATTCATTCATCGCCGATGCTCTGAGACATTATTCTTGATCAAATCACTTTTGTGCGACGTGACGTCCAGTGTCATGACTCACTGGAGCGACACACTGCACTCGAGAACTACATAATGTGACGCGAACGTGTATATGATCAGAACATATATGTTCAGCTTGAGATATATCGCTCATTAATGTGAGTGAGGCGTGTCGCCGCTTTCGTCATGTTTGCTTCCACTGGCTGAGTAAATCAACGCGCACTGAATGTGACATCCCCCAAAAGCGCTCGACCGAAAGTACGGCCCCCATATAGCGTTGCAAGAAGTTCCTCTCGTTGTCGCTAGTCTCTGAAGCGACTGTGCTGACAGTAACTCTGCACGTTTATAGAGAGTCCCATTTTCATGCTGTGCTCCCATTTTTTCGATTTATCGATTTTTAGTTTTAGTTTTCTTTTCTTGCATTTGACCTAACGGAACGGCCTCTCTTCCCGCAGCCCATGTGTTGAATTCCCGCCAGGGTTTCCGCAAAACACAACAAAAGCCTATAGCCAACTGCACATTACAGGCGCACAGTTCTACCCCCATTGCTGTGTACAACTTTTGCTCAATATTTTTGGGCAACTCATGTCATCGATAATCGAAAGCTACATGGAGTGTAGCAGCGCTGACAAAACAATTCTGCGTCGGTGTACATTTAACCTAATATAGTGCTTTTTCAATTCAAGGCACCGACACCGAATTTCTTGCAGACACATTTGTGCCAACACACGCACATCGACTAGGAATTAATGCCCGATGTTAAAAAAAGAAAAGGATCCGTGACGATTTAGCGGTAGGCGTGAGAGAAATGCGTTGCAGTGAACGTCACACCTTTTTGAGGTCCCAGATCCATGATTTACACGGCGTTCATCACATTGCAAAGTGTTGTCGAGGAGCGAAGTGCAACTGATGGTAGTCCGTCCGGAGCAGACCACCGTTAGTTTAATTATATATATATATATATATCTATATATATATATATATATATATATATATATATATACACCACGTGACCAGTTTCCAACACATCACACTTTCTTTCCCATTTTTACATTCCTAATGGTAATGCATTCACTGCTCCCAGCCGGCCAAATTGACAAGGGTCACCACGAGAGTTTGGCGCATCGGTCTCTGGCTGAAGTGCTCTCATTGGACCTGGCCGTCGCCAAGGCGGTCGACATGACGCGGCCTGATGAGACGCTCATCGTCGTCACCGCCGACCACGGACACACGTTCGTCATGGGCGGAAAACTGCAGCGAGGAGCTAACGTCTTCGGTACGTATGACGCAGTTGAGTGCGGCTGCGCAGGCCCTATCTTAAAGCGATCTGCGATGGGTACAGAGTCTAGGTGTGGCAAGGGCTGATAGCTTTGTGTGCGCTGGGTTCTCACTGCTTAGTTCACGTTGAAGCGGGAGGCAGCAAGAAGGTCATTTCGCTCGCTGCTGCTGCCGCACTTTCTCCCTCCAGCATTTTGACAGCGAGTGTATGCGGTCATCAAGTAAAATGTGTTTGTTTGTCTGTGTGCGCGTGACACCATGCTTTTTAATTTAGTTAACAAGCGAATGTTTACAAGTTCACACGGCAGATAAAACTATTATCCTTACTTCGTATATAGCTGTCTAATAATTTTCTAACGCAATCGATGCATAGATTTTCGAGCGAAACTGCGACTTCTTGGAAGTTTTCATTCTCTCTTCACTCGACCTGGCGGATATGCTGTTTTGCCGAATCTACAGCTACTCGGCCCACTAGGTACGTTTCTGTGTGGTGTTGGTATGTGCCTCTGGGTATAAGCCCCTGCGTTTGTGCAACTAGTTGTGCGCCCGAATAGACAACTTGGGGCGCTGGGTGTGTGCCACTGGGTAAATGCAAGAGAATGGGCAGGTGTCCATTCTTGGCTAATCACCCGGAATGAAACTGTCGTAGAGACCGCGAAAAACGCCTCGTCAGAACGGTCTCGGTACCTGGTTCCCGAGGCGCTTAGTGAATGCGGTCTCCGCGTAGTAGCTTCCACTAAAGCTCTCCATAGTGATATTTTCGCCGAAGCGGTGGTGACGCGTGGAAGGAGAGTTTCCAAAAGAGGCATATGGTGATGACGCCGTCATGCCGGCACAGGTGCTTGAGTAAAATGCAGATCTTTATAGTTTGCATGCTGTTTTAGAAACTTCTGTTCTCTGCTTCCTTGAGAACTGACAGCGTCGATGAGCCGACAGAAATTGCCTTGTTTTATCATTCAAGTCTGATTGCCTCTTGTCATGGACGAGCAGTCTGATGGTGTTATAGGTAGATGCCGTTGCATGTGCATGTCATAAGTTTGCTATCAGTGGTTGTCGCCCGCAGCGTCGGGAAATAGGCTTTCGAGCCAACACCTTAGACCATTTTCACCATCATTACCATCGATGTACGTAGAAGCAGTCTAGGTGGTGTCACCAATATGATGATTCTGTCCAGAGGGTTCCAGAGGTATACCAATTTATGGAGAACGTAATGTTGGGATGACACACATTTTCATAAATGACGTTCTTGTGCTATGTATCCCAGTTTACGATTGAACTACCAACACGCCCAAACTTCTTCCATGCTAAGGTTAAAAATGACTCACGCAATTTTTGTTGATGTGGCTGGACACTCTCTCCCATGCCTGTTCTTTGCTTTGTTTTACCAAAATGCTAAACTTATGACAGGCAGTTGATAGAGAGGAGCAGGTGCAGGAGAGTGCTCCAAAGAGATGAAACATCGTGCCGTTTATTGATGTATTTATTTATTTATTTATTATTTCTTGCGGTTAGCCGATTCGGTTTGCATGTCATGTTGGAATGAGAACTTGGTTACAAGCGTCTTGAATCTGAACTCTTAATCAATGGAACCTGGCTCTGCAGACGCCAAAATTATGTGCTTCTTGTGACATTCTATAATGTTCTCCCGCTTCTGACATTCTTAATATCACATATCGTTCATTGAGGTGAATGTGTACAGGTGAGGTTACGCAGGCATAGCGATTCACTGGCATGCTTTATTGAATGCAAGAAGTCTGGAATAACCAGAGCTATCTGTATGCGGATTGCAGCATCCATTCACCATGCGTTATGCTCGCAGGCATTGACAACAAGCAGCATCCAAGGACCGTGCTCAATTACGCTGTCGGGCCAGGTCACCGGCAGGACTACTCAAACCTTACCTTGGAGGAGACATGTTTGTACAACATTCCCGCTGTGCTTTTAAGCTAATGCGCACGGGCACTTGAAACATTGGTCAAATAGATGCACTGCCAATTTACGGAGTCAAGTATTCTCTGGCTGCACAAGTCATGATGCTCGCGTACTGGTTACGGCCGGTGCGTACTTATTATATAAAGTTGTAAATAACACTTCTGGGAGCGCAAATGTGGTTTTGCAATATTCTAATGCGATGTGGAATGGCACTGCAAAAATGAAAAAAAGAAAGCATCCGTGAATGTTCCAAAAGGGAAGTTAAAGAAAAAGGAAAGAAAGTAGAGAGAGCGCACGCCATTACGGGATTTCTACAGATCTCCGTGATGCTATCCACTTTGGCAACTTCTGGCACTGGCTATAATTCACTGCTGAATAATAATAATAATAATAATAATAATAATAATAATAATAATAATAATAATAATAATAATAATAATAATAATAATAATAATAATAATAATAATAATAATAATAATAATTTCAGCAGTCTAGGCGCAGGCGCAAAATTTACAATATTTGGTCTTGATTTTCTGCATGTTAAGACACGCTAGGTCCAATTTAAACAAACAGTCTAACTCTCACTGAAAAAAATCTGTCCACCCTTACAAATGTCGTTATAGAGAATCTATTTTACTGTCAACTTTTTGTGGCCTTCAATAGACATTCTGAAGCAATGAAACAAAATATTGTGTACGATATTGCAAGGGCGTCAAAATTGGAAAGCACGAACAAAGCCACGTTAGAGTATAAACACCGGAATATTAACTATTTATTTAACTCAAATTTCCCGTGACAAAATAAAATTATGTTACCTTATGCCATGCACGCGACAATATGATTTCCTCAGTTCGGTCGTGTGCGCAATGCTTACGGGGCATGATAGGTGTTAGTAAGCCATGCAAGCACAATGCTTCAAGTCTGACTATATGACATCTCCATGGGCTTCTTCCGACACACAGACATGTCATAGATGATTACATACGCTCCCAGGTTCCACGAGGTATGCAACACCTGTGGAAACACCCATGTTGTGATGCAAGCCATAGAACATGATTATAAAGCTGCAGCAGTGAGGGCATCAATTTCAACCATGGATAAAAAGTGCGATTTGTACATCGTTTTATGATGCTGTTGCAGAAATTGTGAATTACATACACAATTAACTGCAACTGCACGTTAATGGATGGCGTCAAGCAGCGTAGCCGATGCGTGCTTGTCCACATCATTCCTATAGGTCCCAAACAGCAGTGCAGACTTAGTTAAAAAAAAAAAAACCATTAAAAAACCACATTTCAAGCAGCTCGATTCGCAGCGTGCGTGCGCTGATTAGATTTATTTTCCACCTAATTGGCTGAAAGCGGTGTTTGTTTTCAACGCTAGAAGGAGCTCCGAATTTTGCACGATGCCAAAATGTACGACAAATTTTGATGAGGCCGTCTTTCTCGAAAGTGCCCGACCAAATAGACCCCAGAGAGAAATCTGGGGACTCTTGACCTCTCTTGCTCCTCAAAATGTGCATTTGCCTTGTACTATATGGAGGGTGATCATAGTGGCCGCGACAGACTTAGCAATAACATGGCAGCAGTTCTTTTTGTCGTCAGTGGTTGGCTGGCATCACTGGGGTGCACTTAACATAAGGTTTCCAGCTTCGCAGTGCGTCTTCAACGCGCTGTCATTGTCAGGGTTGTCGGCGATAGGATAAGTACGAGCCACATTGGCACACGCTGCCCACCATGAACAAGAACTGCAATATAATGCGGTATAACCCACAAATGGGTATATACAACGAATTTGCAGTAATAACGTGCCATTATTAATTGTTCTGGGGCCGCTAAAGCGGCATTTGACGAGGGTGTTGCCTGGTCAACGGTGACAGACGACGATAAACAAAACTCCATAAGCAGGCTTTCTCACACACGTAACGTGTCCTAACCAATATGGCTGCGCTCCCACTCAAAGCACAGTTGAAACACGCGTTTTGATAGCTTGGATGGTGAGTGGAGTGGAGGGCAGGAGGGATGATGTCACCATTCCGCGTACTGACATTGTAACTGCAATTCTAGTCCAAGATCCACCATCTCTGTTACGTCAGATGAGGTCTGTGGAGAACTGCATTTGAAAGTTCCATGTATATTCATTTAAAAAAAAAGTGATTGGGAAAGGTGGGTATGGGGTCATCACGGGCATAAAGCACTGTAGCCAGGAATTTTTTTTCGGAGGCGGGCACACATCTGACCGGGGTTGGAGGAAGGGGGCTAAGGAAGCGGCATCTTTTGTTTGGTACGCTAAAATTTGAGATGTAGCACAAGCCCGGTTCCCCCCACCCATAGGTAAATCTGTAGGACAGAGACAGTAAGAGATAAAGAAATGCGGGGAGGTTAACCAATGTCACGCTGATTGATTGGCTCTACATTACTCGTGGGGAAGGGGAAAAGAATGACAATAAAGAAGACACCGAATATACTTTTATGCAGCATCGAAATACATAATCTCTCAGTTGCAGAGATAGGCAGAATGCTAGATTACGATGTCATTAGCGATCATCACCATAGTTAATTCAATGCGGCGATGCTCTTACCGTCCTTGTGGTCGAAGCAAAAATGCCATGGGGTATCCGTTCTGACCTGAAGGGCTTTGCATCAAACCTCGTCCTTTCGAGCAGCGCGCGAGGACTTCGCCTTCCCGTCCGTGTACTGGGAGAAGGCGGGCACTCACAGTGGGGAGGACGTGGCCGTGTTTGCCTATGGACCCTACGCTCACCTGTTCAGCGGGGTGCATGAGCAGACGTACATCTACGAGGTCATCAGGTGCAGTCTGCTTGGCTTTTTAAAGACGATTTTAGGCGAGGCACCCTCGGTGTTATACATGTTGGTTAAGTTTAGGATGAAAATCAAAGAGCCCGCAGCCTCTAAAATGCTTTGCGTTTGGATACAGTGAAGAAGAGAAAGGTACAAACGATGTTATTCATAGTAGAGACAATGAGATTCCTCCTCTTCGTGCTCCTCATGACGTCCACCCTGGAGCGCGAGGAAGTTGGGCTGGGATTTCAAAACCATTAGGTTCGTCATGACCATTCATTCATTCACTAACAAAATGCGAAGCATTTCACGCTGGCAGGCGAGACCCTATAAGAATTCCAAATTTTCTTAAGAAGAAATAAGATATAAATAAAGAAACAAACACATGAGATCTACACTGAAAAAGTCAGTTTTAAATGCAACAGATATAGATATACACACACAAGAAAGGATACATAAACCATAAATGCGTAGGAGAAAAATAAGTTATGCATATTTTCAATGAAGCGGAGTGCTATGGTGATGGCAGATGCTCTTGCTCTCATTGTGTATGGTGCTCATCGTTTGCGTCATTAAGCTGATTATATTGCACTACTTCTCCCTCTTTATGCCACTATTCTCAACTAGATATGCATGTACAGGCTGCAAAGGAAGGGCAGAAGTTGTCCAATGACAGTAATGGAAAGTGACGAATTATTGCCGAGCCGATTACTGAATCTGTAATGCCTTGATGCTGATTTATCTTCTGTATCTCCAACACTCTCTTTTGTGCCTTCTTGAGTTCTTCTCTTTCAGCTATCTTTCATTCTTCTTGCTCATACCATTAATTCAATGTAGTAAGGTCATGGTTTGTGCGTGCATGCGTGCTTCACAATGATTGACAGTATTGCACTGTCACCAGCATTCCATTAACTCCAAATGGGGTCAGTGTGTCAGCAGCACAATAACCGCCATATGTACTGCCTTCCTTTTCCCTTTTTAGAGGAGAGTCTTGTAGCAGAATATTTAAGGCGCTTTGTAGTTGGTCAGAGTGTCACTATCAGCAGTGCAGTTAGTATGCTCCCACTATTTCAATACAAGTTTTTACATTGGTAAAATGTCTAAATTCTGTGTGCGCCCGTGTGAGACGATGAACACGATAGACCACTATGATTGTCTTCAAAGCTTGACCACATTAAATACCAAGCCACATTTTTTTCCCTTTATGCTATTGCAGGTACGCTGCTGGTTTGGACGATTCGAGTTACCCTATGAGACGCCAGTCCTTATTTGCAGCTGTCACTGCGTGGGTCCCGGGTCCCGTAAAATACGCCCTGGCGCTCGCTGTGGTCTTTTACTTGCACATGTTTGTCAAGACTTTCCTATAGACTTTAATAAATCAATAGTGCATAATCACAACTTTATTTCTAATTACCGAGGAGCATATACCCCAAAGTAATTGAAATGTGCACTTTAAAAAAATCTAACACCAGTCAAATATGGCTCACGTGTGGTTATCCAACTTCAAACGCACTGGATGCTGTTGTGAACATAAATTCCTCCTAATGTTGAAATTCGTTCCAGCAAAATGGACATTGTATAGCTGTCCAGTGTTCTTAACAAGAGTACCACAAGTTGGCAAATTTGACAGTGACGTGCACACTTTTTCTGCCATCTTACATTAGTGGAGAAAGGAATGAAGGGCAGTTTATATTCACTTTGCAAAGTACTCGACTTACTCATGTATAAGTAAAAAGGAATCTCTGGCTGTTTTTGGGATATCCAAGTTGTAGTAGATCTCGCAGAGCTCTGCTGTGCACATTGATGTTACTGTGCCTGCATCAGCTCTCTGAAGTCTCATGCAGGAATCAAGTCCAGACGCTTAAAACTTTTACTAGCCGGTGGTCATTTAAACCCGAGTAACTCGGAAACGCTTTGTCAAGATTGTAATTTCTGAACACCAAATTTTTGCAAAGACATGTGAATGCTCAACTTCAACCTCATGCACCACATATTGACTCGAGTTTTGATCATGCGTAATTTATGCAGCGATGTCAGATGCTTACCCAAGAAACAGAAGATGGCAAAATGCATTCACAACCATTTGGGCTAAGATAAAAGTGTGAATTGCAATCCGACCAAGTAGCGCTGTGAACTTTCAATATATTGTATCTCAGGTAAGTATCTCACCTGTCTAAATGCTATTAAAGAAACTTAGGTCTGACGCACAGCATAAAACATTTGCACCTATCTTCTGTTGTAGCATTCAAAATTTAATTAGAAAATCTTGCCAAGCAACGTAGAGTCTTGTGTTCCCAATGTGTGTTGAGTGACCGCTGTAACAGTTTGTTGTCATCTGACTTCTTACGATTATCCAAAGCCATATTCATAAGCAGCTTTTACTTGTAAGCAGATTTCAACGTTTATATAGAACTCCATGAACTCTTATATAACTGTTACTTGTCTTCCCAATATGAATCTACAAAAAGAAGTTGCTGGTGGCACTCGCATCAGCTTTCATCTGCAAGAGACTGCGCACCAAATGGTGATGTGCGTTTATAATGTTAAATGAATACAACAGCACACATAGCCGTGCTTTCTTTGCAAGATATAGGCATAAATTTTATTTGATGCCAACATTTTTGGAAATATAGCATTTCCAATTGCATTACTTGATATCTGGTGAAACTATAGTCGTTATGTGTGCTTATTTGTGCAAGGGGCGAACGCGAAAGCTGACACTGCTATAATGGACAATCACTGACGCACGCCCTGTAGCGGTACCGGGCGGAAGATATTTATTCCTGTTTCGGTGAGAACTGCAGAACGGAGCAAGAAGTGTTGTGAAAATACGGGACGTACTGGGTAAACAGACACAAACGCTTTATTAAGCTAGAGCTACGTGTATTCGCCACTGTTGGAAATTTCAACCTTTTTGGATACCTTGCCCGATGGCGAACCATACGTTTCCATCTTTCTGACAACTTCCATGCCACTGATGACCTGTCCAAACACCACGTGCTTCCCGTCCAGCCAGTCCGTTTTGGCTGTGGTCAGAAAAAACTGGGAGCTGTTGCTGTTGGGACCCGAATTCGCCATGGACAGCATTCCCGGACCCGTGTGCTTTAGCTCGAAGTTCTCGTCGTCGAACTTTCGGCCATAAATCGACCTTCCGCCGGTGCCGTTGTGGTTGGTGATGTCTCCGCCTTGGCACATGAATCCGGGAATTATGCGGTGGAAGGTGCTCTTGATGAAACCGAAGCCCCTCTCGTGCGTACACAAGCAACGGAAGTTCTCCGCCGTGCGAGGCACCACGTCTTTGTACAGTATGATGCGGACTCTTCCAATCTCTTGTCCGTCCACGCTGATGTCCAGGTAGACCTGAGGATTGGCCACTTTTTTCGCCTTGTCGCCGGACTCCTTCTCGTCGCTCTGAGCGTCGGCTTCGTCACCTTCCTTCGAGTCTTCGTCGCCTTCCTTGGTGTTGAGAGTTTCACCAGCGTGCTGCCGCAACCAGCTGTCCTCGGACCACACTGCTCTCGTGGAACCCTCCTTGATTTTCATCGGCTTAGCAATGTTCACGCGGATGGTTCTGCCGAATAGCTCCGAATCGTTCATATTGTCGATGGCCGCCGCGGCGTCTTCCGCGCTCTCAAACTCGACAAACGCGAAACCGCGATGCTTCTCAGTTTCGTAATCGAGGGGAATCTGAACATCCACCAAGTCGCCGAACGGTATAAAAGCCGCGTGTAGCACCTTTTCGTCGACTTCCTCTGCCAGTCCGCCAACGTAAACAATACGTTTCGACGTCGTCGCCATTGCCAAGAACGATGTTTACGTTCCGCGCTGGTAGTTCGCAGCAAAGTTTTCCTGCAGCGCACACCTCGTACTTTTCAAACACAGCACGAATTATCAAGACTTACTTGAGACGAGAAACATAACGGTGCCATTACTAGATTCACACACGTTTTTTGCAACCGCCAACAACCGCCGACATAAACAAGCTCAGGGTTGCCTGGTTGCCTCACCAACATTGGACAGACCGCCAATTAATCGGTTTATGTATCGCATGTACTGTATGTTGACCGCGTTAGAATTAAAACAGAACATTTGTTTGTTACATTAATACGTAATAAACACTGAAACATAAAATATTTGCTTTTTCTTGTCGTTTAGAAAGAACAGTAAGGTAAGTTATATATTACTGGCCTCTACCACTATCGTCATGCTGTCGTCGCTAGCGCATCACAACAACATGGCGCAGCTGTGATGGCATCGCTGGGGGTTATTTGTCGCTTTTGTCGGGGTTTCTGAGCTGTAGCGCTTTTCACGGGTTTCACGGTGTGCATCTTCTGTGTCGTTAATTGGTGCTTGCGAACTTCTTCATCTGTTTGTACTTTGGTTGTGACAACCATCGCGTAGTTTCTTGGCTGTTGCCGCTGAAGCACAAGATGTCAACGTTTCCCGACGACACCACAGGTAAAAACGCCTGTTTTTCGCTTGGAATGATATTTAGGTAACCGGGCGATCCGTCGTGAAGCGTGACGTCTGCGCTTGTTTCATGCTGCGAGTTGCTGTGCGTAGATGCTCTCTCTTCAAGCTGTCAGCAACGCATTGTGTGTCGCATTTTCGCGGGTCGTGATCCGGCCGACGAACGATGTATAGAGCGACGATTCATTTAGTCCTGCTCTAGCCTTTGGACTTATAGCGTTTCAGTGTTCTTCGTTGTGTGTCTCCTTTATCAGGTGACCTGTCTCAGGTGAAGAGCGATGAGGACGCTAAGGACAACGCTGCCAACGCTGATGATCATGAAGCGGAACTCGACCAGGACGACGCTGAACATGATCATGACCATGATAATGAACATGATCATGAACAAGACCACGATCTAGATGAGCCAAAGGCACCAGACTCTCCAGACAACGAAATCACTCTTCAGATGCTCGAAGAGTCTGTGAGTCACACCCCGGGCCCAAGCCTTGCTTCGCGGAGAGTCGAAGGCGCTGCCGGTGGCTCGGACAGCCAGCCGGCGCCTAGCAAGACGCGAGAGCAGATTGAAGAAGAAGAACGCGAGAAGATGCAGGTTCTCGTATCCAATTTCTCGGAAGCGCAGTTGAACAGGTGCTGTTTCCCCCTGTTTATTTATTGCTATTGTCCTGATCAGCGAACATGCACTAAACAGCGGGGGAATGTCACACTCACCCTACCTGTACAAGATAGGGGTTGTTAGCATTTCATGTTTAGAGCTTATAGCAACATAGTATTGTTGGCTAAGAAGGCCGTACAATACTATGCTGGGTAACTAAGCAATTTTTTATGGATGACGCTATGTGCACTACGGAGTGTGCCCGTGCTGGAAATGGCTGGGTGCACGACACACAGGTGCCGCACGGTAATGCTGTCACATGCTTTGTAAGGTTCGGCATTTCGGCCGTGCAGTAATTTGCCTATTGAGACGTACACTCGCCAGGAATTCCAAGTCTAGGGCCCTATAACGTAAAACAATTCCAATCTGTTTTTATTACAATTTCCTAACATAAAATTTCCGTAACCACTGATGCAAGCATCGCACGGTAGCCCACAGATTTGTTTACAAAGCCCAGTCAGACGTGCTTCTCGTTTATTGACCTTTCTCCCAGAGCAGTTCGATGGCGCTTTCGGCAGGGTGCTGTATGTGGCCTCAGCAATAGTGCACCAATATGAAACCATTACCGTTTCTACCTTGCTTATTTGCGATCAGCTGTCTGAAAGGCAACTGAGTTTTCACTAATGCACTGCGCTCCAATCATGCTGGTTTGAATCATGTGGATTGAAGACGTGTGCAGTAGTAGGCTGCAAAAATTGTGACTAGCATATTGAGGAATGGAATGAGTTGGTGTGGCCAAGTACACAGGCCGTTGCTGCAATTGTCTGTACATGTTACCAGCACTTCGAGGATGCAGAAATTTGCTCAGCCACCAGCATTGTATCGCTAACCTTCAAACATAGTGCTTCAACCTTGGAACATCAGCAAGACTGAGTACCGCTCATTGAACAATGATAAAGGGAGTCGCACCGCTTCCTGTCATAGTACTCGAGTAGAACTTGTTGCTGGGCGAGTTGGTTGGGAGCTAATGAATACATTTTTGTGCCAAAAAAGGAAAACAAAGACTTGGGACTCAATCTGTCGTTCCGTACTCTCCCTCCCAAGTCTTTACTTTCCTTTTTTGGCGCAACAGTGTATTCATCTGTCATAGTACGTTTTGCGCACAGTATCTATACAATGGTCTACCCCAACTAGAACGGAAACTTAGGCCCATTCTATCGCCAACATGTTGCACCCAGCCTTTTCCGGCAGGAGCGCGCTCTGTAGTGCGCATAGCATCATTCTTTTTTTTATATGGTTACTGACATTAGATTTTAGCTCTATGGATATAGTAAAACAAGAGAAGTTGCAAAGGTGCAGTCAGTTGCGTACACAGTTGATTATATCCATCAACACTCTCTTGCTGCTCGTTTCTTTTGGCAACATTTTTCTAGTAAAGCTTGACAAACCACGATATGCTTTAACCTTTCCTGCAGCTCAGGCTTTGTGGCATAGTTGAAATACCTACATTCATTTTCCTGACAGTGTTCATAATATTACACAATGGTAAGGAAAGCAGTGCAAATATTTTAACAAGAAGGTAACTCTATTGCTTCAGCGAACTCTATTGTATTCAGTGTCACGTGATGTTGGTGACTGTATCTGCAGGCACAGGCCTGGTAGGTACAGGCCTGCAGGCCCGGTAGCTGCAGGCACATCCTTATGACAAATTCTGTAGTGTACTTGTCATTGGATTATAATTAATAGGAAATGGTGTTTGCATGGCCATTTAGTTATGACTGTCACCTTTTATGAATTCTATTTTGTAAGGATAAAATAAGTTTCCGTTTTAATGACAGTGACGTTAATGGAGTACGGAATCAGTAATATTGTGTCTGGCTTTTACAGCTTTGTTAAATAGCTCCCAACTACATAATGACAGTATGAGACCTCACCACCTTGAACACTCGAGATTATGAATTATATCACCATTAAATATGACTAATTTAAAACACATGACAAACAGGGTGGAGCTTCAAGCATGCTGGGCAGGGTTCAGTCATGCGTAATGAAAATTAAGATATCACTTCCTGGTGTCAGTCTTTCTGGTGCATTGTTTTCGAGCCACACAATGATTGTGTTGCCCTAAACTGTATGCATACCACACCTGTTATGCCTCCTTTACTGTGTGCTTTTTCACATTCAATGATGGATAAGCATGGCCTTCTGCCATCACTTTTCTCAGAACACAGGGAGCCCTTCTTACCTTGTCTCCCTGTTCTCCAATTTTAAAGCTTTCAGCAAGATGATCACGGTGTGGCTTGCAGCCATAGCACTGAGCTGAATGGCCATGCAGCAGTGATGGCACGTGACCTCCACTTTCAGTTTTGTCATACGCAAATGAGCCCTGTCCAACATATCTAAAGCTGTGCTGCAGTTTGTGTGCATGTTGAATTGGTCATCTTATAATTCATTACTTGTTGTGTGTTGAAGGAATTATGGCCTCAAATTGCCGTTACAGAGTTGGCAGTTGTTTAGCAAAGTAAGAAAAGTGAGGAAAACATTTTTTGTCAATATTTATTTAATGCCACTAACATTTTCTTCCTGTATTGCAATTATAGTGAACGATATTTTATTATTGGTGTGTTCTAGACAGCATTTGCAGGCCCCATTATCAAGGTGATTTTGTTCCTTGTTTATTAGCACTGTTACATTGTACCCATGGCCTCTTTGCAGGTATGTTGTACCACTTGTGATCTCTTACTAGTGTGAGGGAATATGTTATAAAAGCAAACTGCTAGTTTGCTTAGGTACTGAAATTTTACATTTTGAGATGAATCTAGGTGGAAGATTGCCTTGGACCCTCTGCTGGGCACTTCCACAATGCCTTTTATCGGTGCCACATGGGCATTTGAAAGGCCTTCATACCAATAGTCTATCGATTCAATGGTGAAGGAGGCATTGCTAGAGTAGCTTCAACAGCTGTCAATACTTTACGAGTTGGCATAAAAATCTATGAAGATCTTGAAGGCATTTGAGCAACAAGTGTGTGCCCTCATCAACAGCTTGTTTACATGAGTGTACTGTAAATAATGCATTAAAAAAAAGGTAGCAAGAAACTGTCTACCTTGCAAAAATAATTTTTTACAGAAACAATAAGAGCCATTCTCAAGCCATGACGAAACACTGTAGCCAGCAGCCTCAATGTTTCAAAGTGCTCAAACAAAACCAGTGACAATCTGTTAAAAATATGCAAATTGAACAACAGAATACAGAATGGCATACACAGCACATAATTGCAGTACATTTAAAAACCCTACAGCGATGAAAATTCTTGAATGGCAGCACACTTAATTAAACATAGAAGTACAATAAGGTGCACAAAAACACAAATACTCTAGTGGTCGTCAAGTTTGTCATGTAGTAGTGATACAACGCACTTTTACTTGACAGAGTTTGATCATTTCAAAGGCGATTGACTTGTTAGTTGTTGAAAAGTGCCAGTGGGGTACGGGTATCAAACTCAACTAATTCATATTTGTTTACACTTCCAATAACAGTTTTCATGCCATAGTCCCAGTTTTGCAGCTACAGTTCATTCCTATCTTTTCACACAGGTACGAGATGTACCGGCGTTCGGCATTTCCGAAAGCAGCAGTGAAGCGGCTGGTGCAGTCACTCACAGGTTGCTCGGTCTCACAAAATGTGGTTATTGCAGTGTCTGGCATTGCAAAAGTGTTTGTGGGTGAAGTAGTGGAAGAAGCACTTGACGTTCTTGAGAAGCAAGGAGAGACTGGGCCTCTACAGCCCAAGCACTTGCGCGAAGCTGTTCGTCGTCTCAGGGCCCGTGGCTTTATCCCCAATGGACGCAAGCGGCCTGCCTGTGTTCTCAGGTACCTGTGCTAAGCGATGCTGTGCATTGTTTTCTTGCCCTGTGTCATAGTCTTCTTGCCTATTGAGTTGCTGCATTTTGTATTCGCGTGCCTCTTCAACTTCTTGTAGATTCTTCTTTTCCCCTCTGCTCAACTTATCTGTATCTGCTTGAGAAATATTTAATATAACCAAGCTTGTCTTGAAAGTTGACTGACTTGTGCTCGCAGCCTTAAATGTTTAAGTGATAAATATTTAATATTGTAATTCTTGGTCTTCGTGCTGGTTTCCTTCTGCCACCTCTGTCTTTTATGCTAATTGCTTGGTGACTAATCAGTGGTGTCCTGTTGCTAATTTTCTTATCCCTTATCTGTTGTCGCTTTGGCGAGGAAAATGAATACAGGTAAGAGATATGCTACTAACAACCATGTCAAAAAAAGAACAAAAAAGAGAGAAAGGAAAGAGAGAGCGGATATTTTTGCTGTACACCTTGCGTGACTCCTTTGTACACTATTCTCATTTATCTAAAACCATTGTGTGTCATTTCCCTGTCTCATGCTTGCAGTTTATACATTTTTGAAAGAGTGAACTGCGTGTGGATCACAAAGTGAATAGTGTGACGAATGGATTTCACACTAGGCAAGCAGAAGTTTGCCTGCTGCTTCCATGCTGTGCTTTGGTGCTCCTGATTACAGACAATTCGCTAGTTGCATGCAGTGTTGCCAAAGTTACGAAGGACACTGAAACTGTATCAGCTGCACTCTTGTGTACATATAATGAAACATGGTACTCAATCTGTATAATTCCAACTTTTAAGCTCACAACATGTACATTGACAAGTACTGTCAAAAAATGTTATTCTGCGGCTGTTAAAACCAAGCACCACCAGTGCAAGCATTGGCCTGGCCGCTCATGAAAAAGGTTGTTCGTGTGAGGACATTAACCACCAAGTGTGACCACGAGACCACTAAGTGTGAAGAAATCGTAGGGTCTGCAAGTCTATATAGCTCTAACTACTCCCATATTGTGCATCTCGAATCCAGCAAATTGGTGCCAAGCCCTGCTGGTCTGGTTTGCTAAGCACAATTGTACATTGTAATCAGGGTTGATGCACTCTGTAGTAAAAATTATGGCCTTGGACCTTCAGGCTGTGTGCAGCAGACAAATTCACTTTAAAATTTAATGCAAGCAACATTTGCTCACGAAGCACTTATAACATGCTGAGGTGTGTTTAAACAAGTTGCACTTGCAGAAAAAGCTTATTTTTAAGGTCTGAATTCTTTATTTTCACTTGAAGCCGAGTATTGTTATGCAATTCCTCAGTAATCTGAATAACACAATAGCTAATTTGAATTTGTTGATTCATCTCATAAACCGTGCTTGGCTTCTTCAGGAAGTATTCACAATCTAGCATCAGTGTTTTCTGCGAGTCTTGAACCAATATCGCAAATACAGTTAAACCTCGATATAACGAACTAGGTAAAATCGGCAATTTGTTTCGTTATATTGAAATTTGACCTTTTATGCTAATAAGTACAGTCGCCGATCAATTTTTCTTACACGGAAAGGGGCCGCAGAATTTTCCGAATTATCGAGCAATCGAAAAAAGCAAATTTCAATGGGAAAACAAGTCATGTTTATTAATTTGGAAGTCCGCGACGAATGATGCGGTTTCATGCCACGTCGACAATATATTCACATCGACGGTACGAATTAAGCGAAGCCAGCCACGCTTTAGCGTGCATTGCGCCTCTGCGGCTGATAGCATTGCCCGCACTGGGGCGACGCTATCATGAAAAGCGCAGGCAGCGGGGAGCGAATGCTTCGTCTGCCTCTCGCTGCAACAAGTCACCGAAACTCGAGGTTACGCAACCTCCGATACTAAACGCGCGGGAAGATAGCTTACACGATGCCACGCCGTCTCGGTACGCCCGCTCTTTGCACATGCGGCAGATTACCTCTAGAGCAGGGTGCGCAACTGCGTATGCGCTCAGCCGCGCTTACAGCCATGCGCAGCCACCACCGAGAAGCGCGCCAGAAATCGCGACGCACGCCAACTTACACCCCCCCCTCCCACGCGCGCGCGCTTGATCGCGTTACCCCGAGCTCGTTCCCCTCTTTCCCTTTGATCGCGCGGGAAGGGGCACTCGTAAAGCCACCATCGTTCTTGTCTCACCCTCGCACACTTCCACTCACGCCTAAAGCACAAAGTGCGCTGGGAGCGATAGGATCTTATCGCACTTTTCACGGAACAAGACGCGGCTCCATTTCGGTGGTCGCTTTTGTCACGCCGCACCCGACTTGAGAAGTGCGTTTGCAAGCAGCCGCTTGTAGCGGCTGCTTGCAACCGCACTTCTCAAATCTCAAAGCAAATGGTCAAGTGATTGAATTACAATTCAATCATTTGACCATTTGCGTCCGCGGAAGTTTTCCATTTATTGCTTCGGTATTCGTTTGCGGCGAAAGCGATATTTCGTTATATTGAAATCGCATACAAGCACACTTCATTATATTGAGCTTTAAATACATTGTGTTCTAGGACAAGAGGTCATGAAAAGTTATATACTTCGTTATATTGAGAATTTCGTTATAAAGAAGTTCGTTATATCGAGGTTTGACTGTTTCTTTTTTTCTTTGTGGGAAAGTCGGAGTTTTGTGTCAGCCAAGGATACGTATGTTCCACACAGAAGTTTGCATGGTGTTAAATACTTCTTGCTTAGATCTTTGTAATTTACATGTTTACATAGTGGAATAAGGTGCTTAGTTTCCGTTATCTGGTGTAGTATTCTATTGAAAAGCAGATTTATGTCCTGCTTTTAAAGGTGGCCTCATTAATGGCTTACTGGGGAGAAGTGTCATCTTATGTGGCATACATATTTCTATTGATATTTTTTGCTCATCCTGTGCTTTGTAGGCTCTGTACATTAGTGATACACTGTATTCATTTGATGTAGGTGTCTGAAACTTTTATTGTGAACTGTTATGTTCTTCAAAGTTTATTACCTTACAAGGTGCACTGTGTACCTTACCTTGAAGCAGTTCATCATGGTAGTAATGCTAATTGTTTTATATTCTTATTTATGAATGTGGTATACCTATCTCTAGACCACTATTGAGCTTTCTTCAAAATGTCATTATTTTCCTTACTTTTGTACATATTCAGCTTCATCAATTTGCATAATTATGAAAACTCCATAAGTCTGCATTTAACCTGAGATGCTGTGTGTATATTAGTATCAGCCACTGTAAGCACAATTTAGCATAATGTAAAGTTATACATATTGAACTTTAGAAGCACATCAACACAGACGTCTGTAGTAGAGAAGAAAAGTCACGTATTAGAATTTAGTTGCTTTGTTTGCTTTTACTTAGATGTTTATTTTGCTGATTATGTTTTGTTTTCATATTCTTTGTTGTCTTGCTTTCTTATCAGGTGACATCAGCAGTCAGGAAAGGAACCGTGGTGATAACTTGACAGCACATTGTTGCTGCAGATACAGAGACTACAGGTGTGAATGTGCAAAATATTTTATTCATTGTATTCTGTACATTTTGTCATATTTCTTTACCACATCACCAGGAGTTGTTCATGAAGTGTGAAGTATGGAAATGAAAAGTAGTTAAATAATAAAAGAATGTGGTGCGATTATGTTATGGGATGATGTGTGGTTTCTAGCTGCTATATACAAGATAGTTCTGATGTTGCTATTCCTGGAATTAAGTGCCTGTGGCCATTATGCTCTTTTAGGCCCTATTAACTTCAATAGCGAAGTCAAATTTGTTTTATCTCACTCTAGCAAAACGTAATGCATCTCTTAAGTATTGTGGCAGCTATGCCTTCAGGTAAAAATCTGCTAGAAATGAACAGAACATTTGAAGTGCAGATATATATTATATTCATTTCACTAATTAAATAATTCTAGCTAGAAATGCATAGTCACTATAACATGACACTAACGTCACACACAAATATGCAACATTAGCAAGGCTATATGCTTTGGACGTCGTTCGTGTGTATGCGTGTGTGTAAATGCTGAGGTAGTTGCGTATCTAAGCAGCAAAACTCCTAATAGTAAGTATCAGCACTTGTGGCCTTCAGACATCCCACACAGGGGCCTTCCATGTCGGATTCATCTTGCTTCCACGAGGACATTGAAAAGTCTCTGCGAACTCATCCAAGTTCATGAGTGGTCCATTCACCCTGTAAATAAAAGTATTGGGTGGCATATCACACAGAAGTTGATGTGTAAGCTGGACACCTTTACGGCAAAGCTGTATAAGAGAGTTCCACAATGTTTCTCATGTGGCAGTGGCAATATTGGTGATTTTGTCTATATTGAAGAGGTACAATTGCATTGTGTAGAGCTTAGCTGGCACAGCATACAGGAACGTGCATTGTATATAGCAAAGCGCGTGCAAGCACTAAACATGGACATATGGAAACATTTAAAAAAAGACTCGGTTATAGTGGAAGAAATAGCACCAAATATAGTTAAGCATTTGCAAAGTAGATTTCAGGTAGTTTCTCAAAGTATGCACAAGACCTTGACTATAAGGAAGAAGTACGCTGTATATAGTAACATGTTTCAATATACCTAAGCATATTAAATTGGTTTTACCATATGGAAATGGAGCATTTTAAAAGTAAAGGGCTAGCACGCATGCAGGAGTATGTTTCATTTTATTATCCATTCAGCAAGTAATGATTATGTACAGATAGTATGCAGACTAGGGTCCCAAAGTCAAGGACTGCTATGGGACCCTTGATTAAAAAAAAGTTGTATAAAAGATGTAGGTTAACACGGCAAAACGAAAAAAAGTACAACACAAATGAATGTTTTAAATGCATTACATTGGTCAGTGACAAAGAGGAAAGTACATACCGTATTTACTCGCATAATGATTGCACCCTGAACTTGTAGTGATATGTCGTGTGCCAAGTCTAGCTAATGATAATTGCGCTTACCATCTATCGAATGCTATGCAAACGACTCTTGAAGGCATACCAAGCGGTCTGTACGAACGCAACATTCTTAAGCAGATGCCCCATTTCATTCCTTTCATCACTTTCCTCACTTCCATGAAAGAGAAAGCTACAATGAAACTTGCCTCGGCTTTATTATTTGTAGGCTTCATTATGGTTTCGGTCAACAACAACATAAAAGGCGCCTTTCGATTCTTCTCGTCTGCACTCGTGGGCACACAACAAATCGCGAGCGGCAATGATAGTGGCCACATTTACACTGATACGCTAGAAGTGTACCCTATTCGTACGCCGACGCTTGTGACGCAGCTAAGATATTCACCCGCCCTTAGCGGAAATGTATTAGGATAGCGGTGAAGACAAATGCCGCAGTTTCTGCAGCATGCCCGCCATGTGTTTCTATGTCACTGGCAGCTAAGCGCGTCCGTCTCTGTTTCTGTCCCCTCAAAGTGGACATTGCTACGTTATTGTCGTAAACTTGCCGATATTAATGATATTATTCATTATTGATATGGAAGAAACTGTTTCAATGTTCGTAATGTACTCATAAGAAGAAAAATAATTGCATTTCGCGCATTCGGCTTGCCCCGCCTGCCGCCATTTTTGTTTTGGTGTCTCGCACTGACAGCGGCAGCCAGCTGCTTGTTCACCCGTTGCCATTTCGCAGCAAATGCGGGATGAAAAAAGAAAATGTTTCTTTTCATGGGAAATTTAACCCGTGTAATGATCGCACCCCTAAATTTGCGTCAATTTTTTGTACAATTGAAGTGCGATCATCATGAGAGTAAATACGGTATATCAAAAAGTAACTGTACAGCACAACATATTGTCAGGCATAAAACTATTCACAAAAAATAAAACATTTAATTCATGCTCGACTGCATTCAAAGATTACAATATTTTGTGTGAATGTGGTAGGTCATTCCATATTTTTAACACTGAAAACGAGGATGCCATTTTTTTCATAGTTGGGGTTACATTTAGGTAGTAGAAAGTTGAAATTATGCGCAAACCTGGTGCAGTTGAAGTTAGTGAGCAATTTGAAGTCTACAAATTAGTAGGCTGTTAAGTAATTAAATAAAGAATACTTAACTGTTAATTAAACAAGCCAGATGCAGGTAGAATAAAGTTAGCCTGAAGTAGTGGGAGCATTAGAATAAAAAGAAAAACTTGTAATTATGCGAAGAGCCTGGCTCTGTATGGTTCCATATTACTCTGTCATAGTTTGATGGACGCTTTTAAAAAAACTCTTCGCCTGCGGGCAAAACTGCCTACTTTATTTTTGCATGAAAAGCAGTTTTGCTGAGAGAAATTACACCATCGGCTAGTGCAACATACTGCAGCAAGTTAAGAAATCACAGTGCAGAATTATTGGTCACCCTGTTCTGAGTAATAATGAATGTGAAATATACTCTGCATGCCAGTAGGACAGTGGAGTGCAGATGTACCAGCAGCTGACCGAAACACCTTTAATTCTAGCAGAAACTATAACAACTGACAATGTCCACACGTTATAGAACAGCGCTGGCAGTAGGGCCCAGAAATTTGTTTTAAATTCAGAGTGCTGTGCAAAACTAGAAGTGCTTTTCAGAGGTACTTTGTAGGCAGGAAAGGTCCATATTTGCATGAATATAAGACAAACGTGATTATGTGTAATGCAACTGTAGTTGCCTTAGCATATCGTGATGCGCAGTTTGCAGAATGCGAAATTGATAGTCCCGGTTTAATTTACCAATATCAAATTTCCATGCGCTACTCTGAGGGGCCATGTATATGTACATACATCAACCAGCTTCATTTATGAATACGAAGCTTGCGTGGCCGTGCATGATGGTAGTGGGTTGGCCGAGTTTTTTATATCTTTCATTCGCGACATTTTGTTGTTAAACCTTTTTCTCTGTCGATTCACTCTCGCTGCAGCACATGGAATTGTTATTCTTGCCGCTATTCCATGGATTGATTGTACAATAAAATTTAATTGATTGCTGATTATACTTGCATCGGTGGGCTGCCTGTTCTTAGTAATGTAGTCCTTCCTCAGCAATATGCTGCAGGTACATGCTAGCGAAGGTTAAGGGTCATGAGTCTGTACACAGACTAGGGAGCAAGGAAGCTTGAAGGCGGTAAGTGATGATTACGTGACACAGATAAATTCACAAGTATTACATTGCTAGAGGACGAGTGAGCAAAGGTTATTTCCTCAGAAATAACCATTTGTTTCCATTGGCATTTACTGTGGCATTTTTGGTATGTCACTGACTATTAGAGTGTTTGGCAATGTACTCAGTGACCCAGGTCTTTTTATATAGTGAAGTACAAAAACAAGGTTTCTTTATAAATTCAAAGTTAATTTCTTGTAAAAAGCTTTGCAGCCTTTCTGTAGCGAACCCTATTTTTGGTCTAGTAAACAGAGTTCATCACATATGCTGCAGTTACGACTCCATCTATAACTTACCCTGACCTGATCTTGATGCTGAGTTTATGTGCTGATAAATTTTGATTACGTGTACATGTGTTGCAAGAATGAGCATGCTTACCTTGCATGGTTGTTACTGTAGATGGAGTTCGGGTCATACTTGTTATTGTTGCACCATATCTGTTTTGCAAAAGGGTGTCATATTATAGCCATTGCGACCTTGCACTCTAACAAAGATGAGATAATGTAATGCTCATACATACCGAAGCAAATGAGAGGAAGTATAGCTGATCGTTAGTGTACTTCTCAAAGCCTGGCAAGGCGGGTGCTTTGGTTGGTCCCTGCTCACGGCGATATGACTGCAGGGAAGAATGAAAAGTATGTCGGCCCACAGAAACAAAAGTGTTTTGGACATCCACATGTACTGTCTCATCTCTCACCTTAAAAGAAAACCTAGCAGCTGAAGTGTCTGCCAAATTTTCATTCCTAGTGTGGCTGCCGTTGACCTGTGCAACAGAAATGATGGCTGGCGTAAATATCTTGTGCCCCAGGAAAGTGAATTATTTGGTAGTAGCACTCAGATAATTTACGAGACCACCTATTTCGCTCATTTTAAAGACGACTCTGTCCAACATAAAAAACTTTTGTCAGTTGTTGAGTGCAGTACCTGAAATGTCTTTGCATAGAAGTCAATCAATGACTGCATGCGCTGGTTAAACTCCTGCTTTGTGCCCTGGGACCACTGGTCTTTGTCAAAGTCAATGCCATGCTCATCAATGGTGATACCTGTATAAGGAGGCAAAATGTGAATGAATTCAGAACTTTCTTTGTTCTTGTAGTCCACTAATGTCCGTAAACCTACGTAAAAGATGCTGATAGATGTAGGGACACACAGAGTATGCCAGTTACTTGCTCATTTCTTGCAGCTGTATTGTTTTGATAAAGTAAATGTTCAAGAATACTGTTGTGATAGTAGTCTGCGTGGAATGTTATGCACTTTTAAGGATGCAGAAGTAATTTTGTGTCACTGTATTTTTTTTTTTTTTGCAAACTGAGCAATGAAATACTCTGGAAGGCAGGAAATCATGTTTACAGGCAAGTCCGCACATAGCGCATGTGTGTATGTATATTCAGACGAGATTATTTGATATGTATGACAGGGGTTCGATTCTTCCCAGCACCAGAAAACTATTTAAGATATTTTTGCACTTGAAAGTGGCACATACCCAGTAGCCTAATTTAGCATGAAAGGGGTTCATTGAAGAGATGGACTACAAAGTGACCCAAGATGGTAGGGAAACAGATAGAAAGTCCCTGAAAGTAAGTGAAGTTCCCAATGAATTTTAATCACATTAAAAACCATATGCATACCTCTGTCATCAAATGCATGGATTATTTCATGGCCAGCCACAAATCCCACAGTGCCAAAGTTCACGTATCTACGAGACAGACAGCAAGAATAAACTGAAATAAGAACAGGAAGTGTGAATAGTAGGAAATTGTCAGTGTTTATTGTGGCAGTGCTGTGAAATATGGTACAGAGAAAGAATAACACACATATGTGATGTGTGTTGGGTCTTTTATAGCAATCAACTATTGTCATCAAGGTCAGTTCCTTGTATACTTTGTGCATTTTGTTGTGTTTGGTATTTTTGTTGAAGCATGTGTGAAAAATGAAACTTACATTGGAACCTCAAGGTACGAGAAGGGCTCCAAAAGCATACCAGCATATACCTCTGGAACACGACAAGAAAAGACCAGACATATATAAAAATCTGCAATGGCAAATCAGTCCAGTGGAAGTCCACAAAGGGGAGGAAACTACATGAAAGGGAAGATTTGTCATCCACCCGAATTGTAGCACGAAGCTACCAAGGAAACCAATACGGGTTTCTCAGAAATAGTCTCGCATTTAAATAAAAATTTGGCCTAGTCCTGATCCCGGGCCAGGACGAATTTTTCTTCAACTACGAGGCTTTCTTTCTGAGAAACCCATATGGGTTTTCTTAGTAGCTTTGTGCTACAAATCGGGTGGATGACAATTTCTCCCTTTTGAAAGGTCTGCAATATGTTTGAAATATGTTTATCTTCTGGTATTTAGAAAGCACACCTGCCAGTTTCACATGAAAAATGAAGCACTGAAAAGATTAAGCATTGCATTGGCACTCCTTGGATGGTGTTCTAACGATATGTGGAGGCGATATGGGGCAACGCAGCCCACGAAGCAACTGAAGCAGTACAGCATGACCAGCGCCCTGGCAGCTACCCGGTATCCCACAACACCGGCATGATCAATGCCGCCAGCAGCGTTGCAGGGATTCACTTTACTGGTGCACGAGATGGGCTAAAGGAAAACTATTGGTGTTTTGTAGGCTGAGGTTTACTGTCCCACTCAGACCAATGTATGCACACAGCTGCACAGCAGGTGTGCTGATGTTTGCGTACACAACGCTCATGCCAGCAATGGAAAGCGGAGTTCACTCCTGGCTTTGCGGCTGTGGCAACTGAGCAGAGCATGATGGTGCATCAACTCATTTTCATCATTTTTGCATTCGGACGCATTATGCATCTGTCACTTCTAACCCTCCAGGTGGGAGTGTCAGTAACGGCAACAGCAAAAACGTGCCTTGGGCATTTGTACAATTTCTATATCAACAATTAAAAGACACTAAAAAAAATTATGACAGTTTGGTAGATTGCACTCGAGAGTAAAGGCTCGATATGCAAGAAACGAATGCAAACGACACGCTGCAACATCATCATCTGATTCCTAAAGTCAGCCCTATGATATGGCAGATTTTTTTTCAGCTTCTATGGTTTGTTACTTGTTGATTGTTATTAAAGTAATTGCATCGCTCACAAATATAGGCAAAAAGTGAACTTTGCAACAGTTGCTGAAATTCCAGCTCTTAAAGGACTCAAATATTTGAAGATACAGTGAAATCTGTGACTTCATGTAATGATGATATCAGTGCCAAGTTTAGACAAGGAATTCAAACAAAGTAAATTCGACTTCATTTTTTATGCTGATAACTCGTCCTTCCAGAAGAGCAACCTAGTCCCCAGCCTAATTCAGTGTTAGCGTTTAATGTATACCATCAGTGTTTCAGCACTTCTCATTCGACGCTGACACACGAGGGCAGTCAAAAAATTCCCACTGTGGTGATTCAACATGCTAATGTTGCAACCTATGGCAATGCTTACCTAATCTCTTTCGAAGTAGGACCCTTGCACGCACCCACACTTGCTCCTTTGCTCCTGCCATTGTTGGAAGCAGTGGTAGAAGGCCTCTTCTGGAATCTGTCGGAGCTTAGCCATCGCATTCACTTTGATGTCTTCCACAGTTGCAAAACGTGTCTCTTTGAGACCCATTTTCCAAATAGGGAACACCCAAAAGGCACTTTTAGCGAGATCCAGAGAGTACGGGGGCTGAAAACTCTGAAAATGGGCCTCATGGGGACATGTTTGGCAACCGTGGAGGACATCAAAGTGAATGCAATGGCTAAGCTCCGACAGATTCTGAAAGAAGCCTTCTGCTGCTGCTTCCAACAATGGAAGGAGCGAGGGAGCAAGTGCGGGTGCACGCAAGGGTCCTACTTCAATGGTGATTAAGTAAGCATTGCTGTAGGTTGTAACATTAGCATGTTGAACCACCACAATGGGAACTTTTCGACTGCCCCTTGCATGATGAAGACATATGTTAGATGCATTTTCTGTGAATTACAATAATTGAGATTGTATGAAAGCATTGTCAAGTTATGTAGTTATGTGATGTTTATCTTACTAATGTCGTGTGATAAGCATGTGCTCAACTTTGTCACATTTACCTTCTCTGATGATGTCTACGATATTTTGCTTTGTCCAGTAAAAAAATTGACAGGCATATTTGTTCAGTTATATAACTATTGTTTATAAATGAAATTGCTAAATTTAAATCATCTAACGAAGTGACATGGCAGAATTACTAGGCAGTGCTTATTACGATTTAGCTAAACAGGTTTGGACATCTGGAATTTGCCTGTGCTTTATTCTTTTTGCATGGAAGTTTAAACAAACCCTCTGTTTATGAACAAAGGCACTGCAATGTATAGTGTAAAGAGAGAGCAAACACTTATTCTGGCCAGGTCATGTGCTAAGGAGCACTTGGTGGCAGCAGGTCACACACACTAGTTTAGATAGCAAATCTGAAATCTAGGCTGTGTGCCCAGGTGGAATAAATATTGAGCTTTCTTCTTAAATCCTGCACCTTGTAAACTTTTTACGCCAACTGTACATTATTGTGTACTTACTGACATTGATGTCTCGTATGTGATAAGCAGCATTCACGGTTTCTGCATTTATGTCTTCCCAAATCCTGAAATGAAAAGAAAAAGTACAATTTTGAGGTCTTCCATACAGGACAGAGTAAAGCGAAAACAATTGTCTGTACATGCACTGAATGTCTTGCATGGTTAGTTGCCATGGAAAAAATTCAATGAATTATTATGCAAAACTAAAGCCACAATGGCACATGCAGGAATATTTGTGCGTTGCACACATAGCTTAAGAATTGACCTTGACGATAACCATCTATAATGCCGCATAAGAATTAAAAGAAATCCGTGGAAGCTATATTATAGCGTGTATTTGGCTGTGTAGTAGTATTTTCTTGCCTGTTCTTATGTGCCCCCAGTCACACCGAGGCTGAACAAACTTTAAACAATATAATATCCTTTTTATTTTGTGTGCATTCTGCACTATCTTTCAGAAGGTCTTTGCATTGCCTTGCATAGTTCTGATACACATATAAGTCAACCTAAGACAGAGTGTGGGGGTCATGGTATTTTTCATTCAGCTGAGGGCACTATCAGAAAGGCTTTGTCCTGTATCAAAAGCTTCCACCAAATTTTTTACTGTGATAATGGAGAAACAACAGCATGTTCCTTCTTGTCACTTTTGGATGAATGGGTGCATACATTTATTTAAGTCGGTGACTTTGTCTTTCGGGTTATTAAGGACTTTGTCTTTATTCTCCCCCAGCCTGTCTTCTGTGTACTGTCAGATCTTAACGTAATCACCATTAGGTGCAGAAAGAAGAGACACGATAGGAATGAGTGTGTGTGTGTGATAGATTTGAGTTGAACAAGTACTCTATTGTCAGGCCTCAAACATGGACTACCACTGCTTGCTTCAGCTACTCACTCTGGCTTTCTGGGCGAGAATAGCTCTCTGGCTTGCTGGTTGTACTTTTGTACTCTGTGGTACACAAGTCGTTCAAGGAATGGACCATTGTTTTGTGGAGCTTTGTCCTGAAAAAGAGCAAAACAAACATGTTTAAATGAAAAGAGTGATCTGATAGTGCTTTGTGTCAACATGTACTATTGCTGACATGCAGTGTTTCATTTCAGGACTACTTGGAGGACGCACATACTCACCATTTTGTAGAAGTTGTATATGTTTGTTGCATTCAAAAGCCACTCAGTGTAGCCGACCATAGCATGGACATTTACAAGCTGCAAAAGGTGAAAATGTCTTAATGTATGATAAAGTGCCAGGTAGTATTGCATGCATAGCATGCTGTTCTAAGTAACACCAAGTGATGTAGTAAAGCTCCAGAGTAATACTAAACAAGCAGTGAGATCAATCTAGATGTGCTAGAAATTAGGATAATCCAAAGTTACTAAATGTCTAGTAACTTTGGAACCTGGTAATGGTAAAGAAAAGTAAACTTTGTTTATCAGATAATGTAGTAAAGCTCCAGAGTAATGCTAAACCAGCTGCGAGATCAGATTATAGCCAAATTACTTTTAAAGACCCCAATTGACAGTATGTTTTACCTTCTCAGAAGACCTATCGTGGTTGCTTAGTGACTGTGGTGTTGGGCTGCTAAGCACGAGGTCGCGGGATCAAATCCCGGCCACGGCGGCTGCATTTCGACGGGGGTAAAATGCGAAAACACCCGTCTACTTAGATTTAGATGCACGTTAAAGAACCCCAGGTGGTCCAAATTTCCGGAGTCCCCCACTGCGGCGTGCGTCATAATCAGAAAGTGGTTTTGGCACGTAAAGCCCCGTAATTTAATCAATTAATTTACCTTCTCAGAAAAGTTTCTGCTCCCTCTGTCCCATGGATTCTGTGCTTCTATCTACCAAAAGCATGATTAAGCCAATGAGAAAACTGGGCTCCTCCTAGTCAATGCAAAGTACCATTGACAAGCGGAGCTCATCCTTGGCTATTTGCTTGTCCTTGGCTGGGTTAACATAATGCCGTGGACATTATGTGTCAGTCGGAAAGGTGGTATCATTCTGTCAGATTGCATCTGTGCACCATTTCAAGCAAATGTTGAAGACCATGTTCTAAACTGGATGGTGCCTGCATGAGCAGGTGCCTGCCACAGTTCTGGCTTATGTCTGAAATAAGTTGAAAAGGGCAGGTGCATGGGGCTCCTACCCACAACTGCCATTTTCCAGCAAGCAATTGTCTCTGGTGCAGTGAGGGGGTACAATCCAGGAGCTTAATGTAAAAGCTTGGTCTATGAATGTAAAACTCTTGCTCACACATATATATTTTATTGCCCATTCCAAATTATTCATGAAACGTAGTCCTTTTGTGCACTCCCTGGAAGTTTCGTTTTAGCAGCTGTGCCAATTGAAGTGTATTTTAAATATGCAGACGCTAGCCTTCTGCACTGTTAATTAAAGTGGGCTTCCTTCCACTAAACCTATTATATACTGTGCATGGAAATCCGAGGCACTTGTGCTAAGTGCTACCAACCTTTCTCATCAGGAGTGCCCTTGTCGAATCGTCTATCCATGTTGCCGATTTCAGTGTCTCGTTGAATTGTACCTTCACTTGGTCTAGCATGTGAACTGCCTGAAAATGACAACAAAAGCAACAACGTTTTCAATAACTTCACTCTGTAGTAATACCAGGCTGACCCCCTGACTTTCGCCCTAGTGCTTTTATTGAACAATTAAAAGTGCCTCTCGCATAGCAACTTTTTGTTCAAGACAGGAGTTTCAAGATGCTGTCGCGTGTTCTAATACACGACTGACACACTGACATACACTTACAAAGGTAAAATAAAAGTCAGGATGTGGCACAATATGCATGAGGGTGTGTTGAGACAATGAATCACTTACCAGCACCTTTTGCTTTTCAAACTTGCGCTGGTTTGTACGGAAGTAGTGGTGGTAACTGACGAGCCTCAAGGTTTCTACTAGTTCCTTGCATTTGACAGTGCGGTTGAATTGTACACCCTGCTGCATGGTGTAATCGTAATATGTTTGCCGAATCTCCGGTCGGGGTGAGAAGACGACACTGTTGATCAGGAACTTGTAGCCTATGTAGTTTGCCATCGCCCTGCACAGCCAACCAGAGCATATATGTGTTTAGTGCACAGAAAACTTACGCATCTCTTTGCCTATGTTAAAGGGACACTAAAGGTTACTATTAAGTCAACGTGGACTGTTGAAATACCATCACAGAAACCTCGAAACGCTTGTTTCGTGCCAAGGAGAGACTTATTTTAAGAGAAAATGCGTTCTGAAGCGTCCGCGCACCTCTAGCGCAGTTCAAATCGCCCGCCCTCCGATCGAGGAGTACTGACATCATGGTCTCATAGTGACGTTGCGCCATCGGTGAGTAGAACGGCGTCCGCAGACGGCGCTACGGCTTTTCTGCGCAAAACGCGAACGCGCGGCCAGAAACAGAGCCAAGACAGAGCCGACAGCAGAGCGAAAGCGGGAGTATGGTTAGAGTAGTATGGTGGCTAGCGGAAGGAGAAAGGAATTTCGTCCCACATTACGTCCCACGGCACACGGAGAGTCCGTTTTCGTTAAACTATAGGCTGCGGCGAGCTCGCAGCGTGGTCGGCGTGGTCTATGAGGAGCGACGAGCCTTTTCGCACTCGCAACAGGGCATAAAAATGTGCGAATCGACGCAAAACTCGGCCTAGAAACGTGCTTCGCCACAGTCGGGGCTCAATACGACCCAAGCTGGCACGACCCAGATGTCGTTTCCCGCACCGCCACCAGGCGCCGCTACTATACCTCAAACTCCAGTGCAAGACGCCCTTAAGCTGGTACTTCATTCTATGACGCTAACTTCGACGCTCGTCGCAATGGACCCTGACACCGACAGATTGGCTCGCGATGGTGGGCTCAACTTCAGCGATTTGAGCACCGACGAGCGCGACCTGCTGCTGAGGGCTCGCACTGCCGGCGTCGTTGCGTACTACGACGGCGGCCTCGACATCGGCTCTCCGGAGCGGGAAAGCAACGAGGGGTTCCCACGACATCACATGGACGTGGCATTCTCGCTGCTTGTTCCAAATGAAAGTTTCGCGAGCCAGCAGAACCCTCACAGCACGACGCGATAACGAAACTACTGAAACTCCAAAGCGTGCGCGGCGCAGAGTCGAGCGCGCAGAGTCGAGCGAAAACGAAACCTTTCGAACACCCATATTACTGAAAGGTAACGTCAAAATGTTATTTTTTCTTAGAATCGAATAGACGTAGACAAGTAGCATTTTTTTCCGTCTTATAATCGAATGAAATGATATTTTTAATACGAGTAGTTGAGTATTAGTAACACAAATTATGAGGAGTCCTTTCGTCATCGGGCTAGTACCGGAATGTCGCTGGGGGGTCTCAAATCGTGTCATGCATTTACCTCAGTTTCTCGGTTACTAAAGCTCTGTTCGCGATTATATTGACGCCTTAGACGTTCTAGAACATTGCTCTACCACTTTAACTTGAGTTTCTGGTAACCTTTAGTGTCCCTTTAAACATATTGGTCCCTTGATTCCGTTTTTTACAGTCTGAAATTACTTGTGGAGCTTATTACCTGTATCACAAATTGGCTTGAAAGCACTGGAGCATTTTTCAAGTTGCCAGATATATTGACAATATCTCAACTGTAGTCTCGAGCATGCCTGTCGAGATGGGATGCTCACATATGTGATTGGTAGTGGTAATTTGAAGGTCATCGCACTTCGTCAAATTAGGGAACAAGTTTATGAACAGGCATAATGACAGCAAGATTTCGGCTCGCTGTGGCTCTTGCAGCCGTTGGCATTGATGAAAGAATCAGCATGAGTGTTTAGATAAACATGTGGTACAAAGTAATGACACTTGCAATACAATTAACAAATATTCTTAAGTGGCACATTACATTAGTTGTGCTATTTTACCTGCATTCTTTCTTTGCTTATACATTTGTCCAGAAACAAAGGTGTGTTCTTTTGCATGTTTGCAAGACAATTGAGCACAATGCAAGTGTTGAAAGTGCGTCATCTGAGGGGTCCATAACTGCTTTCAGACAAGCAAAAGTTGATGCACTTAATTTCTGCATCTCTAAGTGAGTTCCAGCCAATCGCACCTAGAAAACCGAAACTGGACTGACGAAAACTTAATTAAAGCTGAAACTGAATTGTCATGCCTTTAGCAAATGGCCATGAGCAACGTGACTGCACCTCACTGTCAGGTTAGCATGAATCAAGCATCCTTATCAAGCCATGACCTCGTTCTATTATAATGTTAATTAGTCCAAGTATTGCTGTGTTTAATTGCACTAGCTTGAGTCATTTTAGAATGTATACCTGTGTGATAAAGACGGTGCTGAGGAAATAGCTTTCTTGTAACGTCTTCTTTATATTTAAGGAACTTCAAATGCATTTTGTGAAATGTGCTGTGTATTAAAAATCTTGATGGAAACGGGAACTAAACCACATTAATCTGCTGTGCAACTGCATCTTTTGGTCCTGGTTTTGTAAACACAGAATCTAGCTCTGGCGTTTTAGTACAGTGTGCGTCAGTGCAGTTCATATTTCCAGCCATAAAATCGTGCAGTGAAGCCCAACTTGCAACAAGACTTGATGATGTGGGTTTTCTTTCTTCTCTATAACAAAAATTAAATTTTCATGGTGAATGGTGTTCATTTGTAAGGTAAGAACATGAGAGACCTCAAAGAAACGGCACAAGAATGATTTAGATCCCATGCATTGTGGGAATTCATGTTATGCGAAGCATTTTGCAGATAGCTGGCTATCCAGCAGCACTAGAAAAATTGACCGAGCACGAACAGTGTCGGGCTTCTCTTCCTGAGCGAGAGCATTTCCTGGATGCTGTAAAAAGTCGACATACTGTAAAAGCAGCATGTCGAGCTGACTGCTCTTTATGTAGCGATGTAATTAAATGTATTGTTTTATTGCAATAGCCATTATATGGCCACTACAGGCAAATGTTTGTCGTTGCCATTATAGTCCTTATACACGGGTGGCCCACGTAACTTTAGCCAAAATGTAAAGGTATGCAAGTACCACATAGCTGGAGAGAACCAATGTAATGTTGTTTGCCATCGCTTGGAGATATTCGGATTATTTTTTGCATTCCACCTTATTACATGATTCATTATTTCTAGATGAAAAGTGTAAATGAGAAAATTGTATAGCAAGATGAAAAACTCTCGATCCAGCTTTCTGCTGCTGTTTTTTGTGAATGCAAAGTGTTTTTCTGAACGCAAGAGAAGTACGCAAATACACGCGATGTGCCTTGAGCGACTATTTGCGCAGCAATATTGCGTGTATTTGCGAGCTTCTCTCACATTTGTAAAAAACACTATTATGTTGCACATATTGAGCAGCATAAAGCTGGATTGAGAGTTTTTCATCTTGCTGTACAATTTTCTCATTCACACTTTTCATCTAAGAGTAATATTTGAAAAGTTGATAAACTAACACTAATTATGTAACTAGGCAGAATGCAAAAAATAATCCGAGTATCTCCAAGCGATGGCAAGCAACATTACCTTAGTTCTGCCCAGCTAAGTGGAATTTGCATATTTTTAATGTTTGGCTAAAGTTACGTGGGAGATACTGTATATATTTAGGTATATGTAAAATATGCAGGGTGTTTCGGCTAACTTGGGCCAAGTATTAAAGGAATAAACATAGGCACTACGCATGTGGAATTGCTGCAACATAGTTCTGAGCCATGTGGAGCATATTGTGATATATATATTTCTTTCAATCCGCCAAGCTGGGTAATTAACAAAGACTGCTTAACTAACTTTTTAAATATTAACTCTAGCGAAACATATTCAATACAAAAGTTGTAGTGCTCGTATAGAAACATCGGATTATTGCATGTGTGCTAAGATAACTGCCATGTTTAATTTTTTCCCAGCCTTTCTTTAACGTCCGCGAAATTAAAAAAAAAATACCACGTGCTGCTGGCTCATGTTACGCGCTTTTAGTGCCCTCAAATGCGAGTTGAACGAATTAGCAAAGGCTGCTCCGCGCAGAGGTCGACTGAACAGGCGGGCGGTGACTGCGATGCACCGGAGGCAGGATGGTTTTTATCTGTCTTTTGTCACACTGTCAGCCTCGGCCCCTCCGTCAAGTTCATTGGTCCGAAAAGAAAAAAACAAAACAAAAAAACTTAGTGCCCTTCCACTCTGTGAAGAAGAATGACCAGCGAAGCTGTGTATGTGGCCCCTTAATGGTGAACTGCACCTCTGCCGCGGGTCGGTCCGGTGTGACTGGCCAACGTATGGGAAGTGCATAACGCCTGCTTCACCTCCGCCGCGGGTCGGCCCGTTATGGCACTATCTTCGGGATCGGCCCACGTATGGGGAGCGCATAATTGGTACGAAACATTTTTTTTTTCAAAAACATCTGTTCATCTCTCTGTGCCTGGGATTTCTTTGGGTCCCACGTGTGACAAGAATAGTTCAAGGGCGCGTTACAGCTTCCCGAGCGCACAGGGGCATGTGCCAGTGAGCTCGGAACCGTTCTGCACTATCACCAGGATCGGCCCACATGATTATTTTTTTGATCATTTTTTCTGCTGTCGGACGCCGAAAAAACTACGAAGGTTAGTCATATACAGCTTTCGCTGTAAAAATGCCTGCGCTGCATCAGATGCTGCCTCCGGTCCCATATCGCATTCGCACGTGGCAACCTCGTTTTCGCTGAAGAATTTCTTAAAACGGTACGCCCCTTTTGTCACTTCACGTGCAACGCAATCAAGACAGCCTGTTCAATAAATCTCAGTGCAAGAAGCAGCCTTTGTCTAATTCGTTCAACTTGTATTTGAGGGCACGAAAAGCGCGGCGCGTTAGGTGGCAGTCACGTGGTATTTTTTAACATTTCGCGCACTTTAAAGAAAGGCGGGAAAGAAATTAAACAGGGCGGTTATCTCAGCATAGATGAAACAATCCGATGTTTCTGAGCAAGCACTATACGATTTTTGTATTGAAGATCTTTCACTAGAGTCAATATTTAAAAAAGTTAATTAAGCAATCTTTCTTAATTACGCAGCTTGACGGATTCAAAAAGAAGTTAGGACGTTCTCCACATGGCTCAGAATAATACTGCGGCAATTCGACACGCGTAGCGCCTACGTTTCTTTCCTTTTTTTTAATACTTGGCCCAAGCTAGCTGAAACCCCCTGTAGGTATATGAAAGCACTAAAAGCCACCTAGCGGACACTTCCAACAGTACACGCGGGAGCAGTAGCAGACGGCAACCCTTTGCAGCAAGGATGGCTGAAGTTAGCGGCTGCAATTTCTCCTTTGTTCGGGCGCCAGGCTGCTGCTTTTGCGGTGACAGCTGTAGGGAAGATGCTGACCTCTGTGCGAGCGGGTACGAACACGATGTTACCGGTGTTTGGGACAACATGGTCCACATACGTGCAAGGTGTGTCCCGCAGACAAACGCCATGAACCCCATTTACATGACGTGGAGCTCATGTACACTAGCCGATAGATTTTGTTGAGTGATGCGACCTCTCGATGGTTTTTTTTTATTCTACCCTTGCCGCAATGCTGCTTCTGTACCTGAATAATAAGCACCCGTCGTTAGTGCAAACTTATATCAAACAAATCCGCACGGTGCAATCTCTGCATATGCCGTTGTGATTTTTCTGCCGATGAATACATGTGACATCGCCGAATAAGTGCAGTCGAAGTCGCCTCAAGAAGAGTAATTGCCAATTTATTGATGGAAACGCGCACATTAGCCAACGAAGTCACCAAACACACGGGTTAATAAAAGCGCGTGTTAGTGCTGTACCGCCGATGCGATTCTGCTGCATAAGCCGATGAACTACCGTTCCCGCTGCAGTTTGTGCAATTTTAAATTCCCCAAGGGAGCTGCTTGGAAACGTACAAAGCTAAAGACTGACTAACTTCTCAGTACTTTTTTATATTACTAGAGAGAGGTGCCACATGATATATTTAAAGGCAGAGCAGCGCCAGTCAAAGTAGATGAGCGCTGGCGACAAGGCCCGGTTTAGTCGTCTGCAGCGTAAGTATAAGAAAGAATTCAGTTGAGTACAAAACTGACATGCAAGAAGGGACTACGTTGTGAAACAAACAAATCACTCGGCGTGTTAAGTTTGCTCAGGCAGCATCGAGGTGTGATGACTTCCCAAACGGGACGCGATCTTTTCAGCGAGAAATGGAAAAAAAAAATACCATATGCAGCAGCTATTAGCAATTCTCACCCTGAACTACCTATTTTCTAAACACATTTCCAAAAACGCAAACAATATCTAAGATGCCCTCGGGCGAAAAGAATAAAGCTGTTAAAGAAGCACTTCCTAGGTATCATTGCGATAAGACACAGCGTGATTTATACCCTTTACAAACAAGGCAGGGTGAAAACTTCGCAGCTCAAAAGAATCGACAGGAGTTATGCATGGAGCAATTAGCAACAGTTAAACATGTGCAAAGCCACGCATAAAATAGATGTAAAAACATGAAGTGCGCGACAGCTGGTGCGAGGATTTACCGCGCCACATGAAACCAACAATTTCAGTTCTTGCAAACTTCAGTAGCTTTAACATACAACGCAGTGCGCTCGTGTAGTCGTGCTGCCTAGCTAGCGCAACGCGGTAAAGAAGCGGAAAACAATATAAGCGGCAAACAGCATTCCGAACTTTAGCGAAATGCCTTTAAACCTCATGTTGCACTGCAGACGAACTTCGTTGCTCACGCGTCTAACTATGATCAAGTGAAAAAAAACACCGACGAGACAAAGGAAAGGATGAGAACAAGAAATTTCCCTTCGAAGCGACGATCCATTTTTGCTACCGTTGCTCCCGCAGATGAGGCTTTGCCGGGAATTATTAGAACCGTATCGCCGGTACGTTTTCACCGGTATTTGAGCCCCCCACCCTGCAACAATTCTTCTTCGACATTCCCTGAAGCTTTGACTACCCCACACGCGCGAATGGTGTTGCCCATCTAGCTCTGAAAACGTGAATAAGACAGAGAAGCACGATCACCGACACGACAAACTACGGCGCGCGCCAGGCTCCTCTCCCGCGTATTCTGCGCAATGCCGCCACCAGTGGCGCGTCCGTCGGCATGCACGGCGCGAAATTTGCGGAAACCCTGGTCTTCCGTCCTTGATTGAATTATTCCTCAGCAACTTGGAGAATCACAGTGAGTAAACTAAGGTTGTAGAACATTTCATTCACAGCACAAAATAGCACAACATCTGAAATATGTAATCTCACTGGCGCCGCCCTTTACGGGCAGCGCAGCAGCGTCTGTGCGATGCTGTTACAGGCCCTAGCACGGCGTGTTAAAGCTTGTAAGGGTGCCGGAAGTTTTGACGCACCCGCGTATGTTGCATCCGCATATAGTCGAACTATAGTTAGAACACCGTTCGAGGAGTCGGAGCACAATGCTAAGCCTTGCTATCGCGTTTATATATAGTGCTTTGCCTTTCGGCAAAGCGCCATAAAAAGAAACACTGCCACTTTTTTTAAGCATGACATACTTTTAGCTCACGTTGTCGGCACCCTTCAAGTGACCTTGAACCAAAGCCAGAGCAGTTATCCGGGCACTCAAACGAGAACATCCGGGCAAGTTGCGAGAACAAAACGAGATCATCCGGGCAACCAGTCAAGACTGCATTACATAAGCTAGTTCTTCCATATGTTTGTTCACAATGTCACTCAAGATCTGACTTCTAGTACGCTGAAGTTTTATTTATCATTTACAATAGCGACATTAAAAATGGAAATACAGGTCACTGTATACACTTGACTGTCATCTTTTGGCAAGTAAAGCTTTTTTCTCTTCCTCCTCCTCCTCCTCCTCCTCCTCCTCCTCCTCCTCCTCCTCCTCATCTTTTGGCGCTGAGACAGAGTTGCCTGTGCTCTTTTCAACAACAGTGGTACGTGAGGTCCGCGGCCACCACAGCGAATGTCTGGCGTGCCGGCAGTAGGGTTATGTAGGGTGCCTCGATGTAAGGGGCCGCAGTACAGCGTGGCGACACCTTTTGGCCTGCGCCGCGCCGCCGTTTTGCTCCGCGGTAGCCATATCGGGGCGAGTCGCTTGCTGAGCCCGTTCTTTCCAGCGTTGGCAGAGCGGCATTGTTGGAGAGTGTGCGAAGCTGCTGTGCTGTGCTGGGCGATTGAAATGTGTTCAGTCGCAAAAACCAGCATGCCAGGGTGTTGTGTACCGCTGTGTGCCGGCTCGACAAAGAAAGGCATGCGCTGTTTTCGCTTTCCACGGCATAAGGAACAGAGAAAAGTATGCACCTGCCCGCTTTTAGGTGCCAGTATTGTGTGGTCAGAATAATGCCGCGAAGCTTGCTTTTGTTTGTTTGATCATTCTTAAAGCGGCCGGCACGCCGCATTATCAGTTTTTCTGTGACGCGAGATGAGACCAGATTCATTTCGATTGATCCGAGCCACGCGCGACTATGTCGGGTTCCAGAATTGTGTCATCTTTAGCATGTTATTTCGAAGGCTCATCATCATCATCATCATCATCATCATCATCATCATCATCATCATCGTTGTCGTCGTCGTCGTTGTCGTTGTTGTCATCCGATTTATGTCCACTGCACAACGAAGACCTCCCTCAGTTATCACAATTTATTCATGTCTAGCGCCAGCTGACCCTGTGCATCTTATGTCTGCGAATTTCCCAATTTCATTACATGCACCACCTAATTCTCTGCCGTCCTCGACTACGCTTCCCTTCTCTTGGCACCCTTTACGTAACTCTAATTCGCATGGTATGGACTGTCCAGCTAAAGTATTTCCTTTTAATGTCAACGAGAATATCGGCTATCCCCGTTTTCTCGCTAATCAACAACGCTAACTTCCTCTCTCTTAAGGTGACACTCAAATTTTTTGTTCTTTCCGCCGCTCTTTGCGTCGTCCTTACCTTGTTCTCGAGCTTTTTGTTCACCTCCAAGTTTCTGCCCCATATGTTAGTAACAGTAGAATATGCAATATTATTGTACACGTTTCTTTCCAAGGATAACTAATATAAGCAAGTTTCGAGCATATTCTACTAATTGCCTACGCCTGAGGTTCCACAGTATCACAGTGGTAATTAATGCTGGGGATCCAGTCAGTTGATGACAGTAAGGGGCTGAATACGAACAGATATTCAAAATTGCAAACAAGACCCAACCGGCGTTTCACTACGTTGGTCTTCGACCATACCAGTATAAGGCTCTTGAACCGAAAGGACGCCAGAGGGTTTTATACTCGCTTCGAAGAAGTTTATTCAGGCATATTCCGGAAGCAGGCGAAACCGGCAACTGAAAGGGTCACTGTGATCTAAGAACAGTGTGTTGCTTGTCAGTGTTTGTTGCTACTTACATGCCTCTCCTAAATGCAAATTATAGCTAATAAATTGTGCATGTATCCCACAAATGGTGTGCTCACAGCAGACTTCAAAAATAATGCATGCCAAACGACTTCCTTTCCATCCCCCACATCACGCATAAGCAGACCGGCACTTCCAAGTGCCGGTCTGCTTATGTCCAAGTGGTCTATAAGTTCGGCCGGCTTGATACAATGTTTCTTTTTTAATGAGTTTCCCATTGTTTTGTTACATAGGTGCTGCAGGACCACCTGGTTTTACTGCGTTCAATTACCTAGAGTGCCTCGGTGTCAGGACTTCGGTGAAGGAAACAGTGAAGCCATGAGGAGTGAGAGAGAGAGATGCAAATGATAGAGAGGCAGGTAGGTTAACCGGAGTTCCTTACTGGCTTTAACTTGAACTCGCCCAAGAGCGATGGGCATTCTATCCTGTTCATCGATGACAGCCGAGCACGTTTGCTGCTATCGCCGCCGCGCCTGACGCACCTTTCTTGAAGTGACAATGGCGTATGTGAATAAGCATTCATGGTTACAAAGTATATTTTTGAAATTCACCGAAAGGCGTTCTTTTAAAAGCAGTCAATCGCTGTTCGAAGGAGACAAGACTTCTAATGAGGTCTTGTTTCTGACAGGAAACTATTGCGTCCATATGGACCAGCGCACAGTATGGCGTGGTGCGGTGTAGTGGGATGGGGTGTGCCGTTGCGGTAGTATATTGTGGCTAGTATCATCTCCATTCTGCTTTGCCGGTAGCCATTTTATGCTTACATCTATTCTCTATTACGGGAGAGCCAGCATTTTTTTTTTTTTTGCGTTACGGCGCCTCTACGCTGATCGACCTGGTCACGTTTCAGGCCGCTGGGCCAGCGCGACCTGTGCGACTCGAGAGCCACCTTGCAACAAACGTTGTTACGCAATGAGTTATCAGGACCAGTCGTTCAGCCAACCGGTAAAAAAAACACGTCAACAACAAAATGCAGTGAGTACACGCCAGAAAGGTGCAAGTAAGCAAGGATCAGCCGCACAAATGGAAACAGGCAGTGCTCACCTTATATGGCGGGTGTTGTGGCGGCAGTTGCCGATGAACTTGGCGAGTGCCCGTAGTGCTTCAAGATTGAGCACCATCACGCTGTCTTTGAAGCTGAATTCCGGTAAGCCTGCCTCCTTCAGAGCGGGCGACGTCAGCTTACGGAGGTAGTCGAGCCACTTAATCTGGGCACACGAATGGCGCAAAAGACAGACATGGGCATGAGGAGCTGAAAGGAGAAGCGGAGAGACGAGCACTGAAAACAGCACAGTTTGCTCGAAGCGGGGGAGGGCAGTATGTTTCATGGCTGCCGTAAGCCACGCAGATGATGACGTTAAAAGCGCAACCAACGAAAGATTTAATTAAGTAAGAGTTCTCATTTTAAATGTAAATTAGAACAGGTCCTGCCAACCTGCCCGAGGAGTCCTTTTGATCCCAAAGAAAATTTTGTTGCCGTTGGCCTTTAAACAGATTTGGAATATGTGCAACGACTCGTGAACAGTGACTTTCATTAAACTGTGGAGGAATTGTCATAGAACAAGGCTATTGGGGCGGAGAGGTGTTATTGTAGCCAACAGCGGTTCCAACTAACACAAAACTGCTCTTGCTAGAGTATAGGTGTCGCATGATGAGAGCTGGTGGTAGTTCTTGTGCGTTATGCACAAGAACCTCGTCGCAATGTTTCAGAACATGGAAATCACGACGATATGTGCAGGTTCTTTTTAGCCTGATCTCGCCGCCTCCGAGTTCCTCCGCCCTGTGGGCGCGGACCCTATAAGTTGTACCTCAGTTACGAACTGCAAGCTCGCACCTGGCCGCTTGATAGAAAGGCGCCCGTGGCTTGGTCTTTTAGGTAATTCGGCTCGTATACGTATAATTTCTGCGTCCCTGACTACTCTGGGCAGGTGCACAGTGTACTAGACGGAAACTTACCTCCGGTACTTTTCTCGACAGTTCCTCCACCGTCATTCTTTGAGGCTTTTGGATGGCGACTGTTTCGTTTTCTAGATCCTGCGATGGGACAGATCAACGAAAATTCAGAGCTACTGTAAAAAACTTCGGAGGACTCTTAAGCTCCGCCTTTAAGAATGGAACGCGATATCATTCAAAGATTCCTGACTGCTTCGCATAATTCCCGGCAGCTGCAGCTTATGTAACCGTAATGTTTATGGGGAAACGCGGCGGCGAACGCTATGCATGATGGCGAGCTTTCTGGTAGAAACGCGGGCTTTTGCGATGGATGGATGTTATGAGCGTCCCCTTTGTAACGGGACAGTCGATTGCGCCACGAAGCTCTTGCTATTATACTGCCTAATGTCCTACCTAGGTTAAAAAAGAAAGAAAAAAAACCCTATGAGCTCCCACAACCAAGTTTTCTGATCCCCTATTGCGCACTTTGCTTTTGTACGTCTCCGTTTTTTGTCGTTTCCATGCTTTTCTTCCACCAATCTTCCGATCGTCTCTTACTAATTTCTATTGACGGACATGTTTACTTTTCCACTGCTCTCGCTGAACCCAGGGGCTTCAAGGAGGTCAGTGGTGCCTAAATCAACCGCTGGGCAGACGTCTTCACATTCTAATAAAACATGCTCCGTCGTTTCCCTAGCTTTACCGCAGCAAGCACATGCTTCTTCTTCCTTCTTATAGCTCGCTTTATAGGTGCGTGTTCTAAGGCATCCCTATGTCGCTTCGAAAAGTAATGAGCTTCCCTTTGAGTTATCATAAATTGTTTCTTTCCTGATTTCGTTTTTTCCTCTTAAGTAGTTACTCATGGCACGGTGCGGCGGAGGCGAGCGCCATCTGGAGGTGTTGCAAGGAACCGAGCGCGCCGCTTTATGGCCGTTGAGAATCTCGGAGGACATGACCGCTCTATGAATGGTAGAAATACTGGAAAAGAAGTTTGTGTTTTGAGTTTCCGCATAACAGAATTATGTTTTCTCGTGTATTCAAGTTACCTTATTACAAGCGTACTGGAATCGTCTAAGTACACATTTACATCCCCTAAAAAACGTACAGATTCCGACATGGAACTTGAGCGACTTCGAACCATTCGCAGAAGGGCCGAGAGGCGATACAGGCGCACGAAGTCAATTCATGACCTTAGAGTCGCTCGACGTATACAGAAGAAAATCCAACGTCGTATGGACAGACTGGAGGAACAACGGTGGAAGACGTTCTGCGAATCACTTGACCCCCGCAAGCCACTGTCTATCATATGGAGGACGGTGCGCGGCCTTGGCTCGTCTCCACAGCAACGACACCCGTTCTCAGCCCTAGCCCTCCATCGGCCGCTCACAGGTCGATATAGCCGAAGATTTCTGTGTGAAGATTGCGGGCAGTGTGGTCACCATCAATAGCGAAATTCTGGGCGAGGTTCCTGCGACACGCTTCCGAGAATTGAATGTGTCCTTCTCACTTGAGGAATTGGACGCTGCTCTGGTCACATGCAGGCGCTCATCGTCGCCAGGACCAGACGGCATCACCTACGCTGCTTTATGCCACCTAGGTGAAGATGGCCGAAGCAGACTTCTGGAATGTTATAACCATTCATGGAATGGTGGCGTCGTTCCTGAGCGGTGGAAGTCCAGCCGCTTGATACCACTCCTGAAGCCGGGAAAGTCGCCACTTGACCTAGCGTCCTACCAACCCATTGGGCTGTCCAGCTGTGTTGGGAAGGTCATGGAAAGAATGATTCTCACCCGCCTAGAGTGGTATCTTGAGCGCCACAACGTATACCCCGAGGCCATGGCTGGTTTTAGAAGAGGCCGTTCCTCTATTGACAACGTCATCGACCTCGTCACGTCTGCACAACAAGAAAAACACCACAAGCGTATATCGGTTGCACTATTCCTCGACGTGAAAAGCGCCTATGATAATGTAACGCATGAAGCCATCATAGATGCCCTGGAAAATAATGGAATTGGTGGACGCATGTTTCGGTGGATTCGGAGCTATCTATTCCAAAGATCCTTCTTTGTGCACAGTACAGATGGCCGAACCGCTGACCATTACACTTGCCGTGGCGTCCCTCAGGGTGGGGTTCTTAGCCCCACTTTGTTCAACCTTGCAATCCTTGGACTTGCCGACGTTCTACCACATACAGTAAACTGTTCCATATATGCTGACGACATATGCATATGGGCCTCGGCAGTTACGCGTCTCCAGGTGCGTGCACGGCTCCAAAAAGCAGTGACCCTAACATCATCGTACCTGCGTGCTCAAGGCCTCAGCATTTCGACCGAGAAGTGCGCCTTAGTCGCTTTTACCCACAATCCCATGACCTGGTACCCCATTTCTATTGACCACCAACCAATTTCCTACGCAAGAACTCACCGATTCCTAGGCGTTATTATAGACAGAGACCTTTCATGGAGTCCCCACATCTCATACTTGAAGAAGAGGCTTACTTCTATCTCCCATATACTAAGGTTTCTTGCCGGTAAAACGTGGGGCACATCCGTGACATCTATGCTTAAACTATACAGGACGCTCTTCCTAGGATACTTGCGATACAGCACACCAGTTCTGTCCAATGCTAACAAAACTAACATCCATGTCCTACAGAGCATTCAAGGCCAAGCCCTTCGAACATGCCTGGGGCTACCTCGAAATGCTTCAACTGTGGCAACAATTTCCACCGCGGGAGACCACCCACTATTGACCTATACAGCTATCGACGCACTCCGGGCGCATGTTCGCCATATATCCAGAGTGCCTGACCACCATCTCGCTCACTTGCCTGAGAAAAGACCCAAGGCAGCGTTCTCCAGATCAATTGCGGCTAACCGGCACTCTTTGTTTTTGAGGCACTCACCCGCAACAAGAACGCCATCCCCTATGTGGTGCTTGAAAAAGCCTCCTGTGTACCATGCTGCTCCAGGAATAGTGAAGAAAGCAAGCCTGACCACCGCGGCTCTGAAGCAGATCACATTGGAAATTTTGCATCGTTCATACGCTAACCGAATCCATGTTTACACGGATGGTTCCGTCTCGGAAAATTCTACGGGCGCCGTTGTTCTACCATCTCAATCGGTCGTCATCAAGTTTAAGACTTCACACGTAACGACATCTACAGGTTCCGAACTGGCCGCTCTTCGCGCTGCTGTCGAATATATTGAAAAAGAACCGCCCAACAAATGGGCAATATTTTGTGACTCGAAAGCAGCCCTCCAGAGCTTGCGAAGTTTACGACGTGGTAATTATGAACAGCTGGTGTCACAAATCAACGAAACCTGCCATTGCGCTTCTGAACGAGGACATGATATGATATTTCAGTGGCTGCCGGGACATTGTGGCATCGTTGGTAATCACCTCACCGATGACGCTGCCCGACGTGCCCAGGCTGGCTCACCGACACTCCTTATACCTTTATCGAGAGTCAACGCTGCAAGAGAGCTTCGTAGTCTCGCTCGTACCATCACGTTAAGTTACTGGCATACACCACAGAACTCTGAGTGTCGTTTATACAGCCTCGACCCATCACTGAAACTTAAATTACCAGCGAATCTTCCACGACCTGACGCAACACTGCTGTGTCGGCTGTGGGTAGGAGTAGCATTCACCAACTCCTACAGCTATCGTATTGGAATGGCGGATTCACCAATGTGCGCTATGGCAAGTGTGAAGAGACCGTCAGTCACCTTCTGTGCCACTGTTCTCGCTTCGATAACCAACGTGAGACTCTCCAGTGTAGCTTGAATAGACTGGATGACAGGCCATTTACGGAAGCGAAGATCTTGGGAGCTTGGCCTCACAGTTCATTAGCGCAGAAAGCAGTTCGAGCGCTTTTTCACTACCTGAAGGCAACAGACCTGAGTGCCGACTATAGACATCCTACACCTAAGTTCTCTCTCTCTCTCTCACTCCCCATTCCCCTCCCCACGTGTAGGGTAGCAAACTGGACTCAGTCTGGTTAACCTCCCTGCCTTTCCTTCTTCCCTTCTCTCTCTCTCTCTCTCTCTCTCTCTCTCTCTCTCTCTCTAACATTTATGAATAACCAAATCTTCGCGCCTTGCACCGTACCTCAAGTAGCGCCCTGGTGAAATCGAACATCTCGGCGATCTGGTTGTCAACGTCCCGTTCGTGGTCAAATTCTTTCGCGTGGGTGGTGAACTCCCTGTAACGAAGTGCGACGTTCCGCAGGAAGGTCTGAATGCCCTTCACCGTTTCCTCCTTGTCGAGGACCGCTCGTGTGAACATCAGCTGCTGGAGTCCGAGCTGAAAAAGACAAAGAATTGAGGAGATTATGTTTTTCATGCGAAGTTTCTGCTACACTGTAGTGCAGTCTCCACCGATAGAATATGAACAGTTCTGAAACATACTACGGCCGTATCGCGAGCTCACAGGAGCAACCTCGCTCTGTTCCAAGAAGGCGAGCGCAGTTCATGTGAATATGACAGCAGGCTTGCCACTTGTCGTCCAGCACGCCGCCAGTGACGTGCTAGACGTGGGCAGAGTATATCGGCAATGTCGTAAGATGGAACGATCCAGCTACCTCATTGGGAGAGCGGAGTTGGAAGCTTGGTGACAGCAGATTTGGTACGCGTTTGCATGTTAGGGCAATGACATCACCTACGAGATTTTGAAGGTCGGTCATCGCAGTGGAGGAGCTGCAGCCTTTCTGAGGAGGTCTTGTACGTAGTTTATGTAGTTTGGGATATAGGAAAACCCGTACGTTTCTGCTCGTCGCGTACGGACGTATTGGCTCTTGCAAAGTCTCTGTAGTGCTCTTTCGTTTGCGTATGTGGAGGTACGTGGCTCATTGCGAGGGGATTTAGCGAGCATAGTAAGAAAAGCGCAGGAATCTTTTCGGGGTCGTTTTGGCATGCAGTGCAGCATGCGTGATTCCTTTTTTATTGACGCCAGGCTTACCAGAAGGAAGCATGTACGTGTCAGATCATTGGCCCAATAAAATAGCAGGCCGGTCGATGCATGTGAAACGTCAAGCGAGCCACACGTGCGCGACCCTGACGTAACGGTGACGCTTGCATTTCAGAATTGAGCTGTACGTTTCTGAATGTCTCTGTTTATTTTTGACTTCACACTTGCCTTTCAGCCTTGGTTATAAGCACGAGTAACCAATGATCGTAGATGTGGACAGGGTGATATCAGTCCATCTTTTCTCGCGCCTCAAAAAGCAATGTGCTTTCAATCCGAAGCTGGGGTCTTCTTTTGTTCTCGCACTAACGTAAATCAATTTCACAGCCTTTTCGCTGTATTTGCGTGACAGTCACGCTACGTTATGAATTGATGACCTCGAAAAAACATTTCTTGCTGACTTCAGAAAAGGAGGCTTAATGTTGACACACTCTTTATAAAACGTATTGTTTCTAATTTTCTTGCTATGAGAGGGCAATGCTGGGATGGATTCTTTAGGCTGTCGCTGTGACCACTCACATGCCGCGCCAAAAAAATAAAAAAAAGGAAGAGAAAGAAAGAAATAAGAAGAAAAAGAAACGCTCTCTTAAATCATGTTGTCATGACAACTGATTGGAGGTGGCTGCCTGTCGTCGTCGGGCCAGCAAAGAGCGCTGGTACTTGAAGATTCTCTCCACTGGCCCACAACCACTTTTTTACTCTCACAACCTTTGAGACATGCATTTTGAGAGAGAAGGGGCACAATTGTGCAGTTCTATAGAGCGAGTGCGGCTCAGCGCTCCGATGCGCTGTTATACTGATTGAGAAAGGCGGACAGGATATTCGGGAGAGCGAACAAAGCAGTTTCTTATTCAAAATTAGGTCTCGTCGGTGGCTAAACCAATCAGTCATGCTGGTTGAATTAATGCTCAGCCCCCCCCCCCCCCCTGCTCTTGAGAAAGAAAACACACGCACACACACACGGGGGGTGGTGCCATAACTTCTCGCATCATAAGCGAGAATCATCAACGGGACGAAATGCTTCAACGTAAGAAGAATATTCAACTGCAGTGCAAAAAAAGAGAATAAATGGACGCGATAGACAAAAACCACTGTTACAGACGGCACTGTGCTCTTGTGCGCCAACTTTACTTTTCCTTTCTCCTTCCTGTGGCACATCGGTATACTGCTATATGCGCAGCTACAAATGCACTTGATCACGTAGCGGCGACATAGCCCCGAGTTGCAGGACGGTGCCCGCCTGCGCAACAGCAAATGCATGCGCTCACCACGATGATCCTGCGTTCGTGCCTCTTGGCGTCGACGTCAAAGCGCGCCTGCAGCAGGGCCTGGTTGTAGCCCATGTGCGCGAGCCTCGTCTCTGCCTGCATCCAGCAGTAGGTGTCGTTCTGCCAGTGTGGCTGGAACAGCGGGTAGCCGCCCATCGACTTCAGCTCCACCAGCACCGGGTCCATGCCCTTCGACGTGTTTCTCGGCTCGTCTGCGGCCGCCCGCGACAGTGCAGTTAAGCAGGCGACGCAGCTACGCGCACGCACACATGTGTACACGCGTGCGCGCACACAAAAAATCAAATCAAATTATATGAGGTTTATAACGTCCCACTAGAGCAACCGACATCCTTAGGAACCAGAGACGTTGTAGTGGGGGGCTCAAAATAATTTCTACTACCTTGAGTTATAGCTGTGTTTTTTTCCCCCGAATTTCGCCATCATTAGGATGCGGCTGTTCCTGGTCGAGAATCGAACCCGCGAGCTCGTGCTAAGCTGCAAGAAAGCCGTACCACTGGGTCACCGCGGCGGTTCGCACAGGTATACTGGCCCACTCGTGTGCGAGGATAACACACAGTTTCTTTTTCTTTTCTTCTTCAAGGGATGTCAGAAAAAGAGATAAAGGTAAAGCCAGGAACGTTAACAAGACGGGTATCCAGTTTGCTACCCTACATTGGGGGTAAGGAAATTCATGAATATATATAGAAGGAAAACGAGGAAGAGATTGGGCACTCTTCGCACACTGAATATATATATATATATATATATATATATATATATATATATATATATATATATATATATATATATATATATATATATATATAGCACGCGAATTGTTCTTTTCTTTGCGCCAGCGACGGATGCGGCCACGGTCATGGGCTGTCAGGATCGGAAGCTTGTCAAGTGAGTCCGTACATACATCGTGCGCACTGGTTACTGCAAAAGCAAAGCGATATATCTATGGCCTTCAAAATGTTGATACTGCCGCCACTGCTGCTCACCGTTTTCGCAGTGCCTGACAAAGTCGATGAGGTAACGCTCGGCTTCGTTGGAATCGTCAAAGCGGCCTTGCAGCAGCGCGTCCCTTGAAGCACTGAAGTCCCCCTTGATGGCATCCGCCGTGCTCTGCCAGATAGGGCCGCGCTGATCGGCGTCCCAGCGTTGACAGGCGAACTTGTAGAAGTCATCGCACGGGTCCACCGACTCGTTCATGCTTCGCCGCAGCCTCTGCGCTGCATGGATGCGCACGCATGCATGGTTTCAAAGATCGTTTCAGTGAATGTATAGACTCCGTGATTACTGACCGGTAGAGACGTATTAAGAGAAGACAGGGGGCTTAGTCTGTAGCCATGAGTGTATACAGTGTGCTGGGGTAAAGGGTGAAGGGAACAAAAGGTTATAGAAGGGAAAACGAGCTATTGTAAGACAAAAACGAGCTAAACATTTGTACATCCGCCGTCAGACTTAATACGGACATAGAAGACGCATATCAAGCGTAGACAGTGAAATTCTGTGTAGAACCCCAGTGGTAAAAACGAAGACATTGCAGCGACAGCTCAGAGTTGGTGTTCAAGCGAATCCTTGACGCATTGCAGCAGTTAGTTGCTGGCTTGGACCCGCCCAGCGGCGTAGCCAGGGTGATGGGTGGTGGTGGTGGTGGCGGGTGGGGGGGGGAGGGGAGGGCATGTGCATCCGCCTCCCCCCCCAACAAAAAGGTCCTTGCGCCAGGATTTTAATCTTTATGTCTTCCTTTCTCTTCTCCCTACCTCCTTTTAGGTGCATATCCGTTCGCCCCATTCCCTGCAGAGCAACGCGTTGGAAAATAAGCCTACGCGCTGCTCATTTCGCTTTTATCTGTTCTTCAATAAAAGGGATCTCTCTCTCTCTCTCTTATTCAAAGCTTGCATTTTGGTATACTTACATATACTCCAACATGCGGTGGTATTGCAGACTTGTCTTTGATCCAGGTCATCTAAGAGATAAAGAAAAATAAAGAAACAAACAAGGTGTATAACTCGACTGAGCCCCTACTCACCGTCAGTGTTGTGAGGTCAGCTCAAATCATGATCGTTTTGTGGCCCGCAGATGCAGAACTGACCTGAACTAACTTTTTGGGTCTATAATACAGCCATTGTTGAGCAATGCGACGCAGAAAATTATAGGATAACGCGAGGGACAGCGCGTTTTCTTATACGCGCGTCTGACTAGCCTCGTAATAAGAGCACCTCAAGTTCGTTGGATTACCCGATTCCTTGTAGTGTCTCCTCCCTTTTGATACGAAAGTGCTCATATCAGCGTTGAATTTAGCAACAGCTTGCACCTTCTTCCGCTGCCTCCTGCGGTGTGTTAAGTGCATTAATTCAGATATAGCTACGCATATACCATGCATAAGTTATGGCTGATATTAGGATTTTTTCTTTATTTCCGTTGTCTGTTTATTGTAAAAAACAAGCAGAGAAAAAAATGGCCCGTCATGACTAGGCGTCACTATCGAAAACAACAGCGATTGCATGTTTCGTAATAACTTCGTATAAAGCCGACAAAGATGTTGCGCATAAGATATACATACATATATATATATATATATATATATATATATATATATATATATATATATATATATATATATATATATATATATATATATATATATATATATATATATATTAAGGTTTTGTGCCACCGAGAATGACCAGGCCGGCTAATACCTCCCTCGCGTTCTGCGTGCGTACCTTGGATGCGCTGTACTGCGATTAGAACACATGCGGCAATGGCGGCGACCAGCAAGGTGCCTGCGAACGCTAGGGCCAGGTGACGTCTCTTCCGGCTGACGAAAGCGACAAACTTGGTCCCGGGATTGTCGCGTCTTCTGTGCGAGAGACAAACAAAACAAAACGTATGAAGCAACAAGAGATATTTGCTCTGCAAGGATAAAGAGAAGACGAGGGGGGAAGAAAGTAAGCGCGCACCGCGCCAGTAATCGTGGGAAAAATAAATATATTGAGAAAGAAACGATGAGTGCACTGCGGGTGTGCGCGGGTGTCAGGATATTCTAAGCTCTGTCGTCCGCGCGAAAAGTACAATGCCGCGACTCTTTCTCTCACGGACAATAACGGGGGCCCTATAGATATACGAGGCCTCTGTTTACCTGCGCGATAAGATTCCGAGTGGCCAAAAGCAGACTGCATGCGACCAGAGTGCGCACTTCACTGTCGGAGGCTTCGTGCGCAATCGGTCCTCTGAGCTACCGCGTGAGAGGTTCCGGGAACCAAGCTTGTCCGAGTAGTGAAATCTTCAAATCGCAATACGAACATTTAAGGGGGGAAAGAAATATCGGCTGCACATGTGCGATAAAAGAGAGAAGAACAGAGAAGTTTGTGAGACCGCGGCAGTAATGGGTCACGGCAGGAACTGTGTTTGAATAGATGAACTAAGAAAGTATGGTCGTTTACAAAATACTAACGCATTTGGGTGACTAATAAAATTTAGCGCACATATACATATGTCGTTTTAAAACTGTGCACTCTACGAATGATGAGGGGGGGGGGGTAGGATAAAGAAAAATAAGAACAAGGAAAGCCCTGATGTGCCCTGTACGCCGTATGACTGGTGCAGAAGCGCGCATACGTCTGTCGTTTCAAAACTAAACTCCACAGGAACGAGCAAGAGAGAAGCGAAACACACTCATAGCTTTATGGCTGCAAGTCTGGCTCTCTAAAGAAAAATAAAATAAATATGAAACAACACGTGGCATTAGATCACTAACGACTCTTCCTGCGGTTCTGATAGCCAGGCCACTTACGCAAAAGCAATCTCGCTCTCTCTCTCTCTCTCTCTCTCTCTCTCTCTCTCTCTCTCTCTCTCTCTCTCTCTCTCTCTCTCTCTCTCTCCTCTCTCTCTCTCTCTCTCTCTCTCTCTCTCTCTCTCTATCTATCTATCTCTCTCTCTCTCTCTCTCTCTCTCTCTCTCTCTTTGTTTTGTTGTTTGCTTTGTTTGGTAGTGTAGATTGCAAAAATATATAAGCATTTCTCTCAGCATTCGGTATTCAGCCACATGAAACCTATAGGTTTCATGGGCGGAGATTCTAGCAGCCCAAATACTCAAGAATATTCCGCTATAAATTATCATTTGGAAATCGACTTCTCGATATACGCGTATAGCATATAGGAATCATGTAAGAAATAGCTGGAATCATTCCATTTGTAATAATAATATCGAGCACTGACTCACCGTCTACTAGAAAGAAGCAAAGGAAAGATTTACCATAGGGTGACTGTCTATGCGGGCGCTGTCACCCAATCTGTGAAGGCGCCACATAGTTCTTGCGTACATAGGCGGCGTGAACAAATTTCGGAAGAGCTCTCGCGAAACCTCGCACAAGTTACTGGTACCACAGGCTGTCGTCACATGCAATTCGCGACCAGTTGCAATGTTCCTCGTTGACCTTGCCTTTCAAAAGCCAGTCTTGCGATTGGCCAAAGAACGTCATGAAGCGAGCATGCATATGTGCTCCAAATAAGAAAAGCCAAAATTTTTAGCAGCGCAGAAGGATAGTTTTTTTGTCACAACGCATTATATGCTTACTGTGGCAAGTATATAATAATATATGTGATATGGTGAGCACAGTTGCTCCGCTGCAAGTTGGAATGATGTCACGGAATACGGTATTTGAACTCGTTCTTCGGCGACCTCTCAGCATCAACATTGTGCGGTGCCGCCAGCAATGCCCTGTCGGTGGAAACGCTGTACGCATGCAGTGTGCAAGGAACTTGTAACTGAGTAACCCGTGCAGTTCAGTTAGGCACGAGGTTCTAACTTCTTACGAAGGCAGGTTACCTTGTCGACGCCTCTTCGTCGCAAATGTTTGTGGTCGATGTAGCGTTGTCCATGTTGGAGTCGAGTCGATGTAGTCGGCCGGCTCCTTTCTCGCTGCACAAGAGGCAAGAGACCAGATAGAGAACGCTTAGTGCTCGGAACGGACATATTCGCTGTTCACTTTAGCGTGGGTGGGGTAGTACGAAGTAACAGCAATTAATCTTTTTTTTTTTTAGATTCACGTACGTCGTTTATTACGGAACTACGTTTACCTCGCATAGCGAAAGTGTTAAAATGATTTCGCCGGTACAGTTACCATCTATGCACTGGGGAGTAATGTCGTGCAGGCTTTAACGTACAGAGCCGTCCACTGTTAAGAGAAACACATGGTCAGTATTGAATCCGATATGGGACCTCGAAGTCTCCTAAACTAGGAAGGAGTTCACATGGAGGTGGAGACTTGGAACAAGGGATGGCTGCAGCCAACTTTCCGACACGTGGAGCTGGTAATCGTCACAGAAAGAGCGGCTACATTTAGCGAAAGAAGTAAACAAACGATGCCTCAAGCAACCAACGCGAACATCGATCTTGATGAAAAGTTAACTTGAGGGACCTATTTTCAAACTTAAGCTGCTATGAGCGTTTGGACATTAATGAATTGCTTCGCCTAAAAGCAGAAATGCGGTCTTTTCTCAGAAATTCGGACCATTTCGTAATTTAAAAAAAATAACGCCACTATGCGACGTCTGGGGGCATGGACACTTGACATAGGTTACTTGACGTAGGTCAACGCGCATGGACACCTTGACATAGACTATTCCTGGCGCTACCTGATTTCCGCTGAGAGTCAAGTACTGCAGCCGAGCGTGCTTTGCGTGCTGCCGACGAGGTACTATACTCCTTCCCGCTTCGTGTTCTTCACGGTCGACTGCTTCTGCGCTGGTCAACAACAAAGCACAGAGCCGCGCGCCGGGCTTATCACGTGCGAAAGGAAATGGACAGTTGAGTGCGCGAGAGGGAGGATCGTGTTTCACGCCTGCTTTGCGTAACAACGGTGCACCTTTGCGCAGGCGCCCGGATCGCAGGGAGGCACTTAAAACACTCGAACCGAGATAGCGTGCGGCTCCTTCATTCGCCAGGAGTGTCGGTTGCACCCTTTCCGGCGAATTTCGCAGGCGCAGGGATGAAGCGGCGTCATTGGCTCGGCGCCCACATTGGAAATAACGCACCTGCCAACTCTCCCGAACTTTCCGTGACGCTTGCGAATTTGGTTCTACGATTTTACAAGCGTTGCGTCAAGCTTTATGAAAAGCAGATCTTGTTCACACACACAAAAAAGTTTTAAAGGTGTTGCAGGGTGGCGCGAAAAATTGCAAAAATGCACACAAAAAAAGATTATGATGGTATCCCAAGACGTCACATCATCATAATCATCATCCTCGTCGTCGTCGTCGTCGTCGTCGTCGTCGTCGTCGTCGTTGTTGTCATCCGATATATGTCCACTGCACAACGAAGACCTCCCTCAGTTATCACAAATTATCCATGTCTAGCGCCAGCTGACCCTCTCCATCTTATGTCTGCGAATGTGCCAATTTCATTTCATGCACCACCTAATTCTCTGCCGTCCTCGACTACGCTTCCTTTCTCTTGGCACCCTTTCCGTAACTCTAATTCGCATTATATGGCCTGTCCAGCTAAAATATTTCCTTTTAATGTCAACGAGAATATCGGCTATCCCCGTTTGCTCTCTAATCAACACCGTTGTCTTCCTCTCTCTTAACGTGACGCTTAACATTTTTTTTTTCTTTCCGTCGCTCTTTGCGTGGTCCTTACCTTGTTCTCGAGCTTTTTGTTAACCTCCAAGTTTCTGCCCCATATGTTAGTAACGGTAGAATATGCAAAATTATTGTACACGTTTCTTTTCAAGAATGACTAATATTAATTAATTAATTAATTAATTACCATCATACTGCAGGCCGTGTCACCCAAGCAGGATGGGCAGGGTAACAAATAAAATATACACGTACAAAAGGCAGAATTGCAAAAATATGAAATTCAAGAAATGAAACAATATAGCACGAAACAGCAATGTTACTTAGGAAATACTAATAATATGAGTTTGAATTGATTCAGAGGAGTTCAGATGATGGAAAGTTCAGATGATGGATGATAATCAAGTTTCAAGCATATTCTACTAATTGCCAGCGCCTGAGGTTCGCCAGAATCGCAATGCTAATTAATGCTGAGGATCCTGTCAGTAGATGACAGTAATGTGCTGAATACAAACAGATATTCAATATTGCAAACAAGTCCAAAGCGGCGTTTCACTTCGTTGCTCTTCGACCATACCAGCAGAAGTCTCTTGAACTGCAAGGGCGCCAGCGAGTTTTATACTCGCTTCGAAGAAGTTTATTCAGGCAAATTCCGGAAGCAGGCGAAACCGGCAACTGAAAGAGTCACTGTGATCTAAAAGCAGTGTGTTGCTTGTCACTATTTGTTGCTGCCTACATGCCTCTCTTAAATGCAAATTATAGCTAATAAATTGTGCATGTATCCCACAAATGGTGTGCTCGCAGCAGACTTCAAAAATAATGCATGCCAAACAACTTCCTTTCCTTCCCCCACATCACGCATAAGCGGACCGGCGTTTCCAAGTGGTCTAGTTTGGCCGGCTTGATACATTTCTTTATACAATGTTCCCTTTGTTTTGTTACATAGGCGCTGCAGGACCATCTGGTTTTACTGCGTTCGATTACCTAGAGTGCCTCGGTGTCAGGACTTCGGTGAAAGAAACAGTGAAGCCACGGGGAGTGAGAGAGAGGCAGGGAGGTTAACCAGAGTTAAAGCCTACGGTTTACTACCCTGCACTAAGGGTACACCTCTGGGCTACCATGGAGAGGAGGTGTTTGTTTTGTGTCCAACCAGACATTTCTGCTGTAATACGTCCCTAATTCCACGCATGCTTTGTAGATGTAGTCAGGGGCGGCTGTACGCGATGTTGTTTTGTCTTTCGTTGGGTGATGCCACTGCTACCGCATAAGGAAGGTTTGGGAACCAGCTGGTTGGTGCATGATCCATCTTGTTATAACTGGTACCTGTATGCCCACAGACAACCACGCCTACATGTAATTTCATTCCTACTTTATCCTAATTCCATTCCTACAGCCCACACGCGTGTGCTGCCATTGCAGGTGCGACAGTCAATACGGTTGCCGGTCTACGCACCGAAGAACTCTATTCATCCAGAAGTACCTGCATGTGCTTGCGAGAAGATATTGCTTGCCCCGTGGCAAGTATAGGCGACGCGTGGGAACCAGTGCGAACACGGAGATAACGCTCTTGTTGGATGTCGCTTGCGCACGCTCACCGTTAGATTGTGATTGCGGCGTCATTGTGCGAGGGCTGCTTGATAGACCTTGCGGCACCAATGTCACGTCCGTCGTTAAAGGATGATATGCCGCGTTCGTGAAATACACGTCGACGTCCTTCTGTGCGCATCGTGATGACTATACGAGGCGACGGACGTATTCAAACGAAGATGAAATGCGAAACACGTATGCTAGCTTTTAGCAGTTACGCGTGGTATCATCATGGCAGCAAAATCGATAAATCGCGATAAAAATGCGCACCAGCATGACAATTTAGGGCGCTCCACGCAAGCTGTAATCACATCGTTTGATACATGGTAAGTCAAACGATACATTGAACGTCGACGTGCTAAAGAACAAGTGCCACGGAACTCGCACATATTTCTTGCTGCCAGAACTACAGAGGTGTGTTGCGAACGCGTACATGTCGTTGCTTCATCTTTTCCAGCTCTGCTGTTCACTCATCGCGGTAGCGCAGTGAGGATGTGACGATCTACTGCTGAGCACCATTAGTCGCTCGATCGAATACTGACACACAGCGACCGCATTCTGGTGTAGGCAGAGTGTAAAAACGCTCGTGTGCTTTGATGTAACGTGGACGTTAATAAAGGTAATAAATATTCAACCGGAGCCGTCCTCTACGCTATCTCTCATTGCCCACAGCAGCTATTGTTCTATTTCAGACGCCATAGGTTGAGCTGGACAAAGTAGTGACGAATATACGCAGAGCCGACGCTTATACGTATAGTTGGACCGAGACTGCCAAACATAACGCTGACGCACGTTTTGAGCCCTCTCGTAGGGCTCCGCCCCATTAATCGTTTTTGGAACAGAAGTGCTATACGTATATGATGAGCCTATTTTCAATGTCAAAAGTTGGCCTAAGGCGTTTTCTTTCTTTCTTTCTTTCTTTCTTTCTTTCTTTCTTTCTTTCTTTCTTTCTTTCTTTCTTTCTTTCTTTCTTTCTTATCGTCACTTTAGCACCTCCCACCGCTGCGTAGGGTAGCAAACCGGACGTGCGTCTGGTTGCCCTCGCTGCCTTTGTTTTCACTTTTCTCTACCTCTCACTCTCTAGCTTGCAAACCGAAAATGAAGGCGCGCAATGCCGAAAGCGCACCTGACACTGAGCGTTCCGGGTGCGTACAAAATATACTTCGGGCGCACAGTTCCAGAAGCCCATTCGTTACCGGCTTCATCAGCTTTTGGTTTTAAGTGCAGCTGTGATTCGAAAGCGCAACGCTCGTACACGCGATGAGCGGGTTGCTGTACGAGGAAAAAAAGTCGCGAATAGTACGACGGAAGCTGGACAGGTGATGGTTACCCCTAACAGACGAACTGATGAGGAACGATGCAGCTGTCCAGCTGTGGAGCCTGTCACGCCGGGATGTATATATGATTGGGTTTGATGCCTATCCTTGTGAGATGACCGCTAAGGAACAGTTCGTATGCGATTCAAATCTATGACACTTCCGGCTTCCGGCCACGCTCTCACTGATAAACTCTGACGCACCATCCCGTGAAAGAAGGCACCGTAGTCGATTTTCTTTTCGCCTGCTTCAGGTAATATATATATATATATATATATATATATATATATATATATACATATATATATATATATATATATATATATATATATTAATTAGTATTGCAAAATGTCGTGTTTCGCCTGAGAGGCAAAGTATCGATTGCTATAGCAAATTGCAAATTAGTAGACAGCCATAATAAGTAAGGACGGTAGTTTTATCGGCCATATAAGCTAGTAAACACTCGCTTAGTAACTAAATTACCAAGCATGGCGCCAGCGAGCACAGGCGAACATGCACACATCGCACTCAATGACCGCGGACACTCGCTGTCAAAACGCTAGCGTGAGGAAGTGCGGCAGCAACAGCGAGCGAATTGACCTTCGTGCTGTCTATCTCTTCAACGCTGAGCGATGAGAACACGGCACACGCAAAGATACGAGCCGTCGGCTCACCTATAGACGGTGTCCCGAAAGCTGATCGCTTATCAAGACAAAAGCCCGCGCGGCCGCCCTGTACACAGTTGTTGCCGTAGTACAACGCACCCCATACCTCCTGTCCCACCGGCTCCTTGCACGCGACGAAAGATGGCGCGCTTCCTCCCCGCTTTCCGCCCGTGCGCACAGGATATCGAGCCGTGATCGTCGGCTCAGCCTCGCACACTTTCACTGGCACATACAGCATACGGCGTGCGGCGACGGTGTTATCGCCCTTGGACTTCATACGGAACACAACGCCGACCCTACAAAAATGCGCCTGGAGTGTCCATATAAATGCTATCAGAATAATAAGTGAAGAAGCCTGGAAATGCTTCTGTCAGTAATATTTATATTTAACAGACATAGAACTATTTAACAATCACATATGGTGAACCATGGGGGCCCGAAAAATTATTTGAATTTGCATGTATTTCTTGCAAGTATATAAAATCTCAAGAAGATGCTGGAACAAAAGGCAATGAGTGCCTCAGAGAGGCCCTTGATCCTGCGCAGTAGCAGCAGTGCAGCACGCATAAAAAATGGACATTTGCGACAAATTTAATAATTCAACGAGAAATTGTACTTGGTGTTTAAGTCTAGAGCATAAATTCATTGCTATTTCTGTAATGGTATCGTTGAGGTTATACTCAAGGAAGCACAATCAACATAAATTACTAGCAGCATTCACAAGAAAAAAAGACAACAAATGTGTGCGACCTTGAAGAATTACAACCCGATTTCTTTATTAAATTATGGGGTTTTACGTGCCAAAACCACTTTCTGATTATGAGGCGCGCCGTAGTAAAGGACTCCGGAAATTTCGACCAGCTGGGTGTTTTCGCCCCCATCGAAATGCGGCCGCCGTGGCCGGGATTCGATACCGCGACCTCAGCCGCCCAACGCCATAGCCACTGAGCAACCACGGCGGGTACAACCTGTTTTCCAGCGAAGCTGTTCCTTTCGAACAGCCGCAATAAATGTTTGAGTTCCTTGTAATTATATTGCATAATTTAAAAGTTGCCCATATATATATATATATATATATATATATATATATATATATATATATATATATATGACTGTCCCGCTTGAAAACTTGCCCACAAAAAATAACTGTTTTCAGAGCACATAAACAACCTACACAATGCAAATTTTCAGTACACGTCACCAAAAAGCGGCCTTCATTTTTTCAAAATACTAAATATCTGCTTTTCTTCCTCCTGCCAGGAAACATGTAATAGTGCAACTCTTATATAGAAACAGGCTGAAAATGAAATCGTCAAAGTAAGAAGTGACACTTGCCTTTAGAAAAAATTGGCACTGAAACGCCTTTGCAAGTTAGACCAACGTCATTTTCACGAGCCTACCTACGATAAGCCGTGATAACACAAATAAATTCGACAGTTATACCTGTACGAGATTGATTAGACTTTTCATAATGATAACATACTGAGACAGCAACGCTTTGTAGGCTATCTCTGGACAGAGATAAATAGTTCCGGCAGTTGACAATTCTATGATGTCACGCCGTAAGGCACAAAAAAAATAAATTATGGGGTTTTACGTGCCAAAACCACTTTCTGATTATGAGGCGCGCCGTAGTGGAGGACTCGGGAAATTTTGACCACCTGGGATTCTTTAACGTGCACCTAAATCTAAGTACACCGGCGTTTTCGCCTCCATCGAAATGCGGCCGCCGTGGCCGGAATTCGTTACCGCGACCTCGTGCTCAGCAGCCCAACACCATAGCCACTGAGCAACTTAGGCGGGTAAGTAAGGCACGCACTCACTGGGCCCGGTTAATTATAGCGCTTTCTCCTGACCTCCCTCTCGCCCGCAGGTTAAATGTAGCAAGCTGTTTCGAACACGGATATAGCGGTCCCCAAAAAACTGGGCATGATGCAAGTTGCATAAGCGGACATTTGTTACGGCGGGAACTGCCCAGCGCCAGGCGTTCTCCGCAACGCGAACGTTTATGATCAATCCCGCGCGTCATCCGCTACATGGCGTCCCGACAAGGCACAAAGGGCAGTCCTCGCTGTCCAAGCAGAGGATGCGTAGTAAAGAAAAGCATTACTTATGTGGTGGCTCTGCTTTTCCTTATGGCTTCTCTCTCTTTCTCTCCCTCTCTCTACCAAGAAAGAAAACTGAGCTTCAGCTGTATTTTTGTTGAACTTCCCAGCATGCAGCTGAAAGTAGCCGCTTTCAAAAGTGGGGGGGGGGAATGACATATCCCTCCCATTTGTGACAGCGGGGGGGGGGGGGGTCAAGTGCCCCCCTTGCCCCCCACCCCACCCGGTAGATAGGCCTATGGGGAGGGGCGCAGTATGTGAACGCTGGCATGATGAGCGGCAACCCGTGGAAGAAGACGACGACGAACGCGCGAGCAGCCAGGGGCACGTGTCGTTGATGATGATGATAGTTTTTGCTCGCACACATGAGTGAGTGAGTAAAGACTTTATTTGAAAACAAGGTATTGACGGATGACCTTGTTGTTAGGCAGCCACGAGCCCCTGGGCACGGGCGGCTTCTTCAGCTCTCTCGATGACCTTGGCCTGCAGGTCAGGGTCGGAGCTGAGCAACACGGCCTCCCACTGCTCAGTACTACTTATTTCGTGATTTGTGTGATTTTCGGCTGGGCACGACCACATAATATGGAATAGATCCGCTTTTTGCTTACAATGCTTACATGTATTAGGGTATTGGTCCGGGTAGTAGTAGTGATAGGCTATATACGGGGTTGGGGTAGGTGTTCGTCAGAAGTCGTCTCCAAGCTACTTCTTGTCGCTTGTTAAGCGAATCTCGCACACATGAAAATTTCACAGAACCCTAGCCACAAACAGCGTCGCTGTAAAACGGTTTCTTGCATAGAGTTAGTAGAACAACTCTAGAGGAAAAGCTGGGCCGGAAAAGTGGGAACCTCTAGGGCGCCGCCCTGTTGCTACTGGTCAATGTGGCCAGCGCAATTACTATTGAAAGAGCTGAAAGCAACTACAGGTCACCTTATGCTTTGTCATCTAAAAACGCATACCTGATGGCTTTATGAAGATGGTATGTTAATATTCGGTTTACAGAAAGCGATCGCTAAGTCCTTGACTTATGTAAATCACGATGTACGCATTCATGCAATAAAGAATGACGCGAATTTCGGTTTCGAATCTGTTTTTTGGATGCGCAGTAGTTTCGTACAGTTTAGGTTTGACATGCGATCGCGCGTCGACATCGGACGCAATCGCAAACTCGTGCCTTATTATGTGCCACCGAAGCCCCGAAGTGATCTGGCATATAACTTCACATGTAAGTAAACGAATGTATCTCCTTGTTGAGAATATCACGCGAGTAGGCATCTCTTGTGGTGCATCACAATCGTTTGAGAAGCGTCACAGTAGAGCATTTTTCTACATGCGGAGCGGTGTTTTTATTTGCAGGTTTCCCTTCAGTAGGAAATTGCTGGACAGGCGGACCAGCGCACCGGAATTGTACTGGCGAAGCCGCAAGCAACTCAAAGAATCTGTTTAATTGTTGCACTTTGAACAATCATGCTTCTACAAAGGCCACAGCAGAAAAACAGCCTGATGCGGAGTATTTCTGTGCCACGAAGTAATCAAGAGGCGAGTGCCTAATGCGGACGAAATCGAGTGCATCGAGACTTAGAACGACAGAAAGCTGAGCTAGTTGGTAAGGATTCATTATGCAAAACAGAGGTGAGGCGTGCAGACAGGACACAAGAGTAGAGAAGTGGGCAGCGCTCGTGTTGTTTGCTTGTAAATACTCTACTCTTGTGTCCTGTCTGCACGCCTCACCTCCGTTTTGCATAGCGAGTGCATCAACCCACATATTAATAGCGTAGGCGTTTTATTAACTGTGCAATATTTTCAACACTTCCTTGCATGCCATTTCATGTGGAATATTTTTCTGGTCACAAATTTGTGCAGCGAATCTATTTGCATGATCGACTCCGGGTTTGTGGGACCGTTCACTTGCACTTGATGCTGAGTCTTTTACATGTATCCATAAACTGCAGATATGCACATCAGATCCCTGCGAGCATTTTCAAAATTAATTATTTGAGACAACAGGCACCATATGCAATACTGACATAATCTCAAATACCACTAAGCAGCTGGGACACACTTTTGTTGAGTATACTCGCAGGTAAAATAAGTGATCATGTGGACAGCTCCAGCTCATTTTCCTTAAATCAGTGTGTACAAGGGGTATGCAAAGATAATGTTTTTTCTCGCGCACCGATTATTTTGCTGTATAAGCAAGAGAACCCACCACGTTAGTGTAACGTATCTTGTACATCACACTAATATGTGTTTTAATTTACCAAGTGAAATGAGTTACTTTTATGGCTCATTCAGTCATATCACACTTCAAGCTGCATTCATCAATCTTCACTTGGATTTTGCAAATGTTTAATGAAACATGTTTCCCTTTTATGCATATATGCAATGGCAAGCCCTTCCGTGTGTTTCAAAGGTAAAGTTTAAGCTCTAAATTAAAGAAGACATTTCTAGTCAGAAACAAGCAAAAATGGTGAATGCAGAGTATCAGAAGCCCAAGGTACAGAAATTACGAGAAGTGTCAAATGATTTTAAGGAAAGAGTCGTATTTGAAAATGCAAGACTCTTTAGTGGAGGTCAAGCATGTCAATATAGGTAGAATACTCTGCAAAATTATGCGAGTGAGAGGATGTCAAACAATGGGTCAGGAAATGCGTTGTTTTTCTGCAAAAACAAAAGCTGATTGCCATTACATAAGTCACTTTAGCATCATGAGACTGCTGGTTGATAAATTCAGAAATAAACCAAAAAACAAGACACGCAAAAATAAAAAAACAATTTAATGATGCTCTCTCCACACTGGGATAAATAAAAACAAACACATCACATCTAATGTGGACATATCAGACGCCTTGTGAAACACTAAAGAAAGAATTCAGTTTCGAGCTATGGCACTTGCCACATAGATGTGGGTGGCCTTGAACTAATAGTGATAGTTACCACTGCATTTAGAAATTGAAAGCACTCATGCAGACAAGGAGGATTCTTTATATTTTTGGCTACCACTTCAAATGCCTCCACCAAGTGCTACAATGCTGCACGCAGCCATACTAAGGATCTCGCAGCAACACCTGCAGGTAAAAAGCAGAAGCAGTCAGAGTGCTGGTGTGTACTGGACACTATGTTTGAAAACTTTTAGGCAAGAGGAGTGCAAGAAGCAGACATAACAACTGCATTTATTCCCATAATTCCCCATTTGAATGGCCTTTTCTTTTTGCTTAGACAATGACTACGCCTAGCCACAGCAGCTCCCTCATACTTACTCCGCAAGCCAATAGGCCGTGGAGGCAAATGCAGGTAAGAGGCAAAAAGCAATAGCACTGGTATCAACATTCATCTAATTTTTTTCTTTTAGGCGGCCAGCACACCTCGAACAGCCACTTCGACTGCGGGTGTGTCACCCTAGTCGCCAAGGAAACATTTGAGGGAAAGCGACAGGCAATGTGAAAAGCCACTTTTCCATGTAAACAATACTCTTTCTCTCGGATGACTCCTACGCCTCGCCACGCCAGCACACTTGTGCACAAAGATGCCGTGGAGGCGCGTGCAGGTCAGAGGCAAGAAGCAGTGGCACTGGTGTCGACATTCACCCAATTTCTTTTTCTTACACTGAGGCAGCCAGCAGACCTCGAACAGCCACCTTGACTGCGGGTGGGCCAGTAGATTCCTGTTGTACATATGCTCATAATAAACTTCAGTAAACTTGAACTTGATAATAAACTTGAAGGCAAATGGGACATTGATGCATTGTTTTTTGAACATTTATTGTACACATACAATATATGTTATACTTTGCAGTGCTACAGAACGTATTTTGAAGCTTCCTCCTATATTTTGCACCTTTAATTACGTATGTGTTGTGTGGCCCTCAATGCAGTTCATGTTGTAGCAGCTGCTTTGTCTGTGTATCGCACATTGGCTTAAGCTCGTGATATCCACATGCTTCTCTCACATATGCAAAATAAAGTTCTATGTAGTCCTCAGTGTTACAACAAAAAATGAGAGTAAACAATCCGATCGTGGAATTGTGTTTATTACAGCAATTCCTATGACAGTTATTGACAAGTTGACAACTTGAACTGTTCAATCCGTCCATAGCCTCCTCTATTGTTCAAAAGTAAAGGAGGCTATGATCCGTCATGGTAAGGAATTGTATGTATACATAAAAAAAAGGGGGGGGGGGGTATGTGTGTGTGTTTGTAGTGGGGGGTATAGGATTAGGGCGGTACGAAAAAATGTACCAACACCGTCCTCTAGACCCATTCCGTTAAGGTACCGTAACAAAGCGTATTATGCATAAAGTTCACACAACCAACTCTGATGTTACTACACACGCCAGGCGACGCGAGCTACATTTGCCATGACGCATTCGCGACTGCACCGGATGCTCTCCATATTATTCTCGTTAATCGTGCTCACTGCACCGAGGCAAAAGAAAGATCATGGGCGCAGGTGCCTTTAATGTATCTCGACCTCGCGAGGCACTGCTGCCCGTGCCAGGGGAGCTGCCCGTGCGAACACTCCCTGGCACACATTTGCCTCGGCGGCCCCAACCTATGTACCGTTCTGCTTCGAGCTTTGATCCCCCCACTGTCCCTTGGGTGCCCTGGAGTTCCTGCGCCGCCTGCTTTATTATAATCTCGGGTGCTCTCCTGAGACTTCCGTTTGTCGGTTACATGTGCCCTACAGCTGGATCAGTACTTACAATAATAAAAAAACCCGATCTATCGTCGCGACGATAGATCGCGAAAGCGGCTTTTGCAACATACCGCGTCCGTGCGAAGAGAATTACGGAACGCCAACGAGGAATCTGACCACAGCTTCAAGCTCGTAACCTCGTCGAGTGACACTTCTGCAACAGGCGTGACCGCTGAAAACCGCATACCGCCGGAAACTTCAACAGGATGATCCCTCGGTTGCATAACTGCCACCTGTACGGCCAACACGGACCACACCCACACAGTCCCGCAACATAGAATAAAGAACCAACTTATAAAGCCCAAACACACGGCTGCACGCACACATCACGACACCACAAGCGCGACGCCATGCTGCTACGCTGCTACGGTTGCCGGATTAAAACTGACTACTGTCACCAAGTCTAGCAAGCGTCTCAGGAGCTGGCAACCTCGGCGCGTAGCAACATGGCGGCGCTCTTGCGGTTCCCGATTTCAATGCATGGGCCCTATGGGTAGCTTGTCCTCTAGAGTCAGTATAGTAACTCTATGGTTTCTTGGGCAAGTTAGTGCTCGGTGATCGCAAGTGCAAGGGCAGGAAACGGGAGGATGTCATGCATTGAGTTTCAGAGCGACTGTTAGCGCTTGCAGAGATGCATTTGGATAGCCTACAAGCTGTTTGTATAATATTCTACGGGCATCTAAAGACATCTTATAGAAACCCAATTTGTCCATACAAATAACGCACGTAAAGATCGCAGGAGCAACAGCTGATTAAAAGTGCATACGTCTATTGGTTCATAGATTTCCCGTGGACGGGCCTTGTGCACTGCCGACAGACAGCAGAAAGTCAATGGTCTTATGGCGCAACCCTCATAGACGACTATTATCGCTTACACTTTCCACGGCGTGAGTGCCTGAAGTGCGATCAGACGCAGTTCTATTCGTTGCTCATTATGCAATGCAAACGGGTGCAGTATATTCGCATTACTTAGCGTTAACTTTGTTGCTATCGCAGAGCAACTTTGCTGACGCCGTCAGGACGAGAGAAAAGACGGCTTACGTGCCCCGCGTTGCAAAGCGCGAGGCAGGAAGTGAGTTTGGCCCGCACGCACATGCAATGGCGGAGATAAATTCAAAGCGCTCACCCGATTCGCTCGCTATCAGTATATGCTTGCTGCGTCTGCCATGTAACTGACAAGCATGCACGCGTATTGCCGAATTCGGTGCTCGATTTCGTTTGCGCACGGGGTTTCGTTCGATCGTCTAGGCGCGCGTCGTGAAACAAGGTGTCCACTCTGCTCGCGTGTATATACTGTGCGTGCCAACCTCGCTGATATCGGGCACACTCTTGCAGCTCTCCCAGCAAGGCCTCTCGAAGCCCGGCCAGCTTCCACGTCGATAGTGCATTGGTTGCGTGCCCTTGTCGGTCGCTGCCGTGGATCGTTAAGGTCGGCGCTGATAAGCGGCCGAAAGCATCTCCACGGTCGACCCAGTGGCAACAGCGTTTCCCACGGCTTATTGCGCCGTATTCACAGAAGAGGCGGAAACCGGAGGCTGATTCGCAAAGCCTGACTCTCGGTTCGGAAGAACTGTTTTTCATTGGTCTTTGGCTGCAATGCCGACTAGTCTGGCTCTGAGCAAAGCTTGCCGGAATCGTGAAATGTTCTAGGTATTTACGTTACCATATATATTATGAAGCTACAAACTAGTAAACGTTTCAAGTTGGTGTGTGCTTACTTATACTGTCCGCTTCGCTGCATCTCCGATAAGTGTTTCGTAAATCTGACTTACGTAATTTACATCGGTTGTTGAAGTTTACGATACGTTCCGCAGCAGATGACGCTGTATACAGACTGAATGGCATTGTGGAGCACGGAGGAACTCTCGGAAGGTTCCAGCCACCTCTGGGCCTGTTCGCGTTTTGTATTGCGAGTTCAGCGTTACGCGCTGAATATTTTTTTTCCACTAAAGTTTTCATCTGTAAGTTACAATTTCGAAATTGTTATCTACGTCGTCCTTGCGTTTCTCTTGACCCCCTGATTCACGGCCGATCCCCCGCTGTGAGTACGCGCAACGATCGCTCAGGATGACGATGATGGCAACAACTGCAGCATCAGCGCCATGTTGAGAGCTTGCGCGGCCAGGACTGTGCCGCGACTTCCCCACACTGACGTCCAACGTGGGGTCCTGGCTGTGCCAGGAAAAGATCGCGAATGTCAAGAGATTGCAGCGCAACTGTGCTCAGCTGATGGCCAAGAATCATCCTCCTCAGGCGGCGTGTCCAGAGGACCCAGAGCACCGAGAATAGCGAGTGAGGGAACGAGCGAGCCTGTCCCGCTGTAAGCAGCAGGAGAAGGGCCCGTGTTCACAAAGGTCCCAGGCGTCGTTGACAAGAGCAAAAAAATGGCGGCTACAGCCGCAACAGGTTATACCGCTTCTAACACAGATCATGCTGACCTGCTTTGGTCTTGGCACCGTCGGGATTGGCCTCATCACCGGCTTTTCTTCCTGTTTCAGCGACGGCTTGTCAGCTGACCTGTCGTGCTGCCATTTCTCGCGCACCGCCGATGCAGCGTCTTCGGCCACATTGGCGAGGCTTGCTCTTCGCTCTGCCAAAGGCGGCGAGTTCCGTTCAGGATTCAGAATAGGCCTTCGTTCGTCATACTACGCAGGAAATTAAGTTTATTATTATTATTATTATTATTATTATTATTATTATTAGTAGTAGTAGTAGTAGTAGTAGTAGTAGTAGTAGTAGTAGTAGTAGTAGTAGTAGTAGCAGTAGTAGTAGTAGTAGTAGTAGCAGCAGTAGTAGTAGTAGTAGTAGTAGTAGTAGTAGTAGTAGTAGTAGTAGTAGTAGTATTGACGCGCTGCACTTGTCCGTCTGCTATGGCCCTTGCGGCGGAGCGCAGTCGAAGGGCTGATTAGGTGTCTGTCCAGGCAGCCAGCCGGGTTTGAGTCCTCAGTACCTCGGACGATTCGGATGCACCTTAAACTCTGGTTTCGCTGTTTTCGGTGTGCCAGCTTGCAGCAAGTTGATTTCACCCGGCGGTGCGCTACGCGATGGCTCCAGTTCGGGACCTATCGCTGCCATCTTTTTTGAAGGAGGTCCGAGGTTTTGGATTTCAGCACCGCATTGCCTAATAGAATACAATCTTATAGCGGAAATGTGCGACACAAACGAAAATGAGAAGCCTCACAAACTGTTGAGTTATAGGCCCATAGCTTGTACCTCACGATAGCAAATTAGCAGCGCAAGCGAAAGACGCAGGAGTGTACGCAGGCTCCCATGCAAGAAAGCCGCGGAAATTGCGCGCGATGGCACGTTATGTGTGAGCGATTTGTTTATCAACTAAGGAGATACGGATTTTGAATGTGATACGCGCATCACTTTGGAAATGGCACCAAGTTTCTTTTTCTGATCGGTGTGTCCTATATGTAATTCTTTGCGATTCTCGTGTGTCTTTTCCTCGCGTATACCGTCGTTATTCTTGCATTTTGTTACAACAAGTTTATAGAGTACATCACATTGATCCGGGAAAAAAGAAATTAAGTTAAATTAAAAAATAAAAAAGAATTAAAAGAAAACCTGCTTGGTCTGTATAGACTGCGGTAGCTACAAGTAAAAAGTCGTTGGAATTGAACGCTGTTCCCGTCGCTCTCTTTCTTGCACTGTTAATTTCTTAGTTATATCCACGGCTTGCGATAGTGGTGCAATAGTGATGAGCTTCGTATTGTGAATCGTTCAACCTCAAACGTTGGTTTATATATGCTCGTAAGATTGCTATGCCTACTTAAAACTGTTGTGCTGACGATATCCATTTTGAGGTTTGTTTGATGCTATATATATACCTGTTCGTTACTGACAACGCTTTTTTGTGTTGTGGCTTGTATAAGGTATATGTTAGTTTTATTTTTTACCAATAGTAAGCCCGTCATTTGTCTTGATCAGGTTCACGAGAAGCCCCGCATCACAAGGCGTAGGGTATATCGACCTATAAAGTAAGTAAGTGCACGTTTTCATTTGAATGAACCCAAATAACTTTATTCGGTTCAAATAGAACTATACGAGGCTTTGAATAGACCGATTGATCATTTGCTTAAGCACTACTGAGCCTGTGTTTTGTGTGTACAATATATCCATTATTATTATTTATCTTCCCTTTTTTTCTCTAACCCCCCTGTATTTACGCGCTCCTTTTTTTCTTCTACTCGTTGCAGCTATTGTTGGGATAAGCAAATTATGGTGCATATTTTTCTGGACGCGCGATAGTAAACATTGTCAGGAGCGACACAGGTGGCTAACTGGGCGAACGGCACGCTACAGTCGCGTGAGCGCGCCACGCTGGATGGCGACGACCGCCGCCGATAAGCCGCGGGTACAAAAGGCGACGACCGACGCTGCTGCCCACCTGCGACGCGGGCGCGTATAGAAAGCCCGTCCGCCAAGGGCTGGACCGTGACCTACATTTATGACGCGCGTTCACTTCTGGACGCTTTGTGCGTCACTTGGCTCTTGGCTTGTAGCGCCCAGCACCTTGCTGACAATAAAGCATGACATGGCCATTCATACCGAGGTCTAGTACCTCCGAGCAGGCTTAGATTCTGGCTTTCTTTCAACGGAGGGTGAGGGTTGGGATGGGCGGGCTAGCATTGAGATGGTAATTGATGATGACGATGTGTTTATTTTTAGAAAAATGCTGGCGTGTTAATTCACTTCCATAATCATTGAATCTATCTTGTCACGCCTGAGTAAAGGAAAAGTAACAGCTGGGAAGGACTTCATGTGTTTGTCACGTGCCGTACGCTGGCGTTGCGCACACAAATTTCCAGAGGAAGCTTTAGCTCGGGTGCTCCTATCTAAATACATGCAAAAGGAGAATTTTTCTCGGCAACCACAGCGCCAAATTTCACGAGCTTTGTTGCATTTAAAAGGCAAACCTAAAATCTAGTGACTGTTCGTTTCGAATTTTCGATTTAGGTCGTCAATGTTTTATTAAAAATAAAACGAAACTATCAAGTTTCCAACTCTGTAACTCAGCAATGAAAGATGATATCACAATTCTGTGAATTGCATATAGCAGTACATCTAAAGCGAGCAAAATTGATATGTTACACATGAATCTCAAAAAGATTAGTAATACACGACTATAGCTCTTGCAGAACCAGAACCCTTGTGCACAACGTAAGAAATTCACGTAAGATATTCAATGACATATCAAATTTGTCCGCTTTCAACGATCTAGTGGATGCCTTTTAGAGAACCGCGATATCTGTTCTTGATGCAGGGCTATTAATTTGTAAACTTCGTGCTTCTATTTTTTTCAAACTTCCAAATTTTTGAAAATCTTTTTAACAGAACTCAAGCCCTAAACCGAAATTCCGCTTCCAACAGTCACTAGAATTTAACTTTCTCTCTCAAATGCAACAATTTCATTAAAATCAGCCTAGGGGTCATCTCAGAAAATTGTTTTTGCGTTTTACCTGTATTTGAATAGGCCGCGTCGGAGTTGGGCTCCAGCTAAAGCGTCCTCTTAAGGGAGGGGATTGCGGGAGTCAGGACACCCGGAAATCCCCCCTGGATCCGCGCATTTCTCCGAACTCTGGTTGACGCCACGAAGACAATATCAAAGGGGCGCGAGATCTGGTGCGCATGCCGAGTTACTGCTTCGATTCAACCTCCCCCTTCCGTATTTGGATACGTGCGATAGTTGTGGGCCATTATCATCATCGTGGTGGCATGCCAGTCGGAAATTCGGCGCCGGGTCATCCCGGTCGCAGCTAACCTTCGTTCTTTGGAGATGATCGATGAAGTTTAATGCTCCAAAACAACACGAATGCACGAATGCTTTGGGCTGTGTTCCAATACTCGCCGTAGACGGCTAAGTAGACGGCTAAGCGGACAGCGGCCCATCTTATGTCTCGTTCCAATTCTCACGAAGACGTCAAAGTGGACAGCTTCGCGAAGACAGCATTGAAGTCAAAAACGGTGCAGGCTACTTTCCTGTCCAAACAAGATGGCGGCTGAACAGGACGCTTGGAATGCCGGCAGGAAGGTTGTCTGCACACAATAAAACGTTGACACGCTATCCTACGCCCTTAATGTAAGCTACTTCGTGTTTTTAATACGTTTTCTGGCGCAAAGACTTAAAATACAGAAATAATGCGTGCTTTTCTGAACTTTTTCTTGTGGCCGCGAGGTGGTGTCACGTCGCAGAAGCGTCTTCCATACGTCTTCCAGACGGCTCGAAACGTGTTCCATTACGTGACCTCGAAGCTTTCTGGGTTGTCTCCTTAGCTGTCTACGTAGACTGTCTCCGATGCTGGCCAGAATGGGAACACACCCTTGATTTCCTTCCCCATTGGAATGAGGGACAATGACGATTTGTCTTCTCGCGACTCACCTTCCGACAAGACCTCGCATTGATTAAATTTGAATCGAAAGAGCGAAGCAAAGCATAAGAAAGTTTCCTCTCAAGATCCGCTAAGGCACTAATGCAGCAAGAACGATCGCAATAGGAGCAAAACCTACGTAGACATTTAGAACCGAACGAGGGAGGCGATGTGCCTACGTGGATGTTCTTGGAGACCACGTGAAAATATATGATGACCTTTGCCGAACTTAGAGCACTTTAACTCTGACAGCGCCATTATGTTTACACATACTGAAATTGTGATTTTTATTAATTAATACCGTTTCGGAACATCGTAAGGTAGAGTGAAAAAAAAGGCGGCAAGTAATATTCAGAACTTGAGCGAAATGAATTTAACCCACGTGCTGCATGCGGACAAACCGATTCAAAACATGGGTAGGCCGCGATCGACGTCACTGCAACACCGACATAGCGAAAGAAAGCATGATAACAAAAAATTTCCAGCAAGACGTCGACGATCCATTGCTGCCGTAGCTACCTTTCATGAGGTATCGCGGGGAATTACTGTAACTGTGTCGCCGTCAAGTTCTTGCAGGTATTTGAGCACCCAACTGGGCAAAAATTTGTTCTTCAACATGCCTTGAAGCTTTCGCCACCTCGCACATGAGACGGGCTGGCTGCGGGACCTGATGTTCTCTCCTTTTTCTTTCCTCCAGGCTCTCTGATATAGCACAACGTTTTCTGTGCATGGCCGGGCTAGAGTACGCGCTCGTGCTCGTGTGCTCCAGTCTGGCCGTGATACGTGGTTTGGACTGGCTTTGTCTTGCACCATCTTGACTGACGGATAGTAGCCAAATCCAGACTGTGCACTTTGAAGCGATATCAGTAACTCAGTACGAAGCGATGTCTGCCAAGGCGTCTAGCTAGGTTATATATATATATATATATATATATATATATATATATATATATATATATATATATATATATATATATATATATATATATATACATATAGTACACTCTAGTGCGGCCAGGAGTGAGTGATTGCGCTCGCTAGCACGCTTGCATGTGATTTGGGCGGGCCTAAGTTTCGCGTGTATCGAGGCTAGCTGAGGGTTCAAGACTAATGGAAATTAGTGAGACCCGACGGCTATAGCACCCGGTAAGCAGTGTTGCCAAAGTTCCATTCCTACGTGGGCCAGCACGAGCGAGCGTGAGAACTTTGAGAAGACGATAGTCGACGACTTCTTCCGGTAGTGCGTAATTCTTGTGAAAATTCTAAACGTAGATTTTCGCTTGCTTCAGCCTGCTTAGTTAACTGCATCTATTAATATATACAAGGTAACAGTAGGAAGAGGCGCGCTGATTCAAACATTCTGCTTGCTTCGTGCCAATTCTATGGGCCAATGGCAGCTCTCTACGGGAAGCTGCTCGATTATGTCAAGGAGCAGCCGCAGGCAGCGCCAAAACGAGTGAGGAGAAGGACACTGTTTTAAAAGAGAGTGTTTAAGGAAAAGTGAACTTCGCGTTTCGCTTGGGAGCTCCGCGCGCCGCGCACGACTGCAAAATTTGGCTGAGATGTTCACTGCATGCAGTGTGTGTTATCCGCAGAATGTGCTTCAAGCCCGTTGGGTGGTTTTGGACCCTTTTAAGCAACATACATAAATAACCGTTTTGAAATAAATGTACGGTTACTTCGCAGGACAGCGGTGGCCACCATGAGGTGACGGGCTATACGCGGTAATTTGTCGATAATTTACAAATAGTCACTAAATATACCATTTAAGCTTTTAATGTCTGCGGGCTCACCGTAACTGGGAAATTGAAGCGAGCTCTACGTAATAGTCATCTCAACTTTTGGATCTCACAGTATATCACGGCCGTGACCGTCCCGGATAATTATCTCGCGCGTCCAACCCAATGTTAATTGCCAAATGAAAACGTCAGATACCAAATTACGAGTCTTCATGAAACCGCTAAACCCACGGCAACCCCAAGGCCGCTGAAGATCCCGCTCAAGTTCTGCGATCGTGAGTATATTGAACATGTAATATAACTGCGCGTGTAATAAAATGTGATTGTAGTATAATAAAAGTCGAACGAAAAAAGCCCCAGAAAATTAAGTAAGAGCAGATATAGATAACTAATATCAGACGGCCTTCAACGATCACTCTCTAAAAACAGACGCACCCCTTGGGGTGTATATTTGCCACACAACAATAATCGTCATCTGTCTTGCCCGCATTTCCTTCTTTAACGCTGCGAGCCCGGTACTTCCAGGTCACGAACGGCATGCGCGTTATCAGAATCTCAGAGCATTCTCGACAGGAAAGTAACGAGCGCAGCGTTTTCAAGAAAGGAAATGTGGGCAAGTCAGATGACGATTATCGTTGTATGGCAAATGTACACCCCAAAGGGTGTGAACTTTTTTTAGAGTGCAGCGAACGAGGGAAGCCTCGGACGCCGCTGCATGCCACCGTTTCGACAAGAATATTGTCTTCGTTCATTGCAACAACAGCGCGCTTGTTGAGCCACTGTTCACCGCTTCGTCTCCATCTTCCTGTGGCCCCTTTTCCTTTATGGATATCGGTTATAGTAGTTTGCGTACGGTCGTGAACTACTGGAATATGCTACCCCACCTTCTTAGAAAAAAGAAATCCGCTTCTCATCTAGCGTCACTGCATGGGAAGGTTTCAGTTATACGAGCCTTGAAGTATGTGCTTTACTTCTGCCTTCGTTGCCAGAATTTTGCGCTCACTTCGCCGGAATCATTAACCAGGGCAAGTTTTTCTTAATGCGTGTCTGCATAAGTAACAATGGTCGTAACTATTTTCCGTTCAGCTGAATATCCCTTGTTATAGAAAGACGTGGATAGGGAAGGATGGGGAGTGTAAGATAAAGGCGCCTTTCGAAGATTATAATATTCGAAACGTTCATTTCGCTTTTCGAGAGGGCATGGATAGACAACGCGCTTGCTACTGATACTTATGGAAGAGTAACGGTGCACAGATGGGCAGTGCAGGCTGCAGAAGTGGACGAAGATAAAGAATACAGGTAGTGCTCGGGCGAACATGTTTGCTTACGTCCGCGACACTCTCTCTCTCTCTCTCTCTCTCTCTCACACACACACACACACACACACGTGCGCGCAAACTGAAAACCTTCAGAAAACCTCTTCCCACTAAATAATTTCTCCTGCTAAACACAGAAAAGTGTCGCTAAATTTAGTGGAACAACCGCCATGTTGCACGGACGCAAGGTAATATAAATTCACCTATAAACTATAAACATCTTGCACTAAATGTGCATATATAGACCAACGACACTCATGCCCACCACACATCACGTTCACACAAGCATTTAAACAAAAGTAAGCGTAATCAGTGCTCGCAACAAAACCTATAGAGACGCTGATTAAAGTAATTTGAGTTCGCGGTCTAGCTGAAATATCCTATACAGAGAGTGAAAATGCGTATCTTCCGTATGTATGCAAGACTGAACAACAGCTCATATGGAGGAGAGCACGACATTTGAAGTGTATATATGGACTCACAGTTCTAACGGCCCTAGGCGAGGGACATCGAAGCGGTACGACTTGCGCGCGGCGTCCCCGATGGCTGAATTGAGAAGCATAACAGTATTTCCCGCGCCGGTCAACAATCGCGCACACGCGGGCGCCCCACTCGAGCAGCGGCGGCCTGTCCCACCGTATTGCGCCTCACACGTACACCGTCGTCGACGACTCGCCGGCGCCTCACACGGAGCGAATAACTCTTCGCTTTCCTCCGCGCCGTCAGCCTATACTGCCTTCTTATCAGCGCCGATACGTTCGAGATGGGAGCGCGGCATTGTCCTCCTCATCTGTGCGTGCGTATATGGGCGCGTGTTTGCGCGTGCGAGGCGCCTTACAGCCTGGCGTCATCGCTGTCGGGATAACGCGACTGTGGGAGAGTCTGATGACAAGAGGAACCCGGAGTTCTTTCTTTTTTTCTTTTTTTCTTGCTCTTCGCTCTTTCTAAGAGGTGGCACATTCGACACGAACACATTCGCGTCGGCGTGTGTGTGTGTGTGTGTGTGTGTGTGTGTGTGTGTGTGTGTGTGTGTGTGTGTGTGTGTGTGTGTGTGTGTGTGTGTGTGTGTGTGTGTGTGTGTGTGTGTGTGTGTGTGGGCAAGTACACATTTACCGCTGATCCAGGCATTCGTATCACCGCCAGGAAATACCTGAGTGAAGTGGTCTTTTTAGGACGAGACAAACACTGTTGGTTCGTGTAGGGCGTTATTGATACAGTGAAGCCGATGGGCCCCAGTGAACTTGTGGTCATGTTGACGTCGTGGGAATGATGTCGCAGGTAACACTGGAGTTGCCAGTAGCAAACATGCTAGTGATGTGACATGTATAATTGCACCACTGATGAAAATTTAACACGCACACACGCACACAAACAATGTAACGTTGTTTTACGTAACGTCGTATCCTTTCAATTGCAATCGCGGTGTGTGATAACTAGAATTAGACACCTACAAAAATATTTTACATTGTTTCACTGTGCTTGAATGTCCTCTGCATGAATTATAGGACCCGGTTCCGTACGTCGAGAGATGCTCTCAGCATGTGAGCCGCTGATAACAGGTATGTCAAATCGTCTAGCGATTTACGTGATCACAGCCCTCTTACTACATGAAGCATGCCTGCCATATTGACTGATATATGAGCGGTAAGAACAGCCGAGTGAATATTTTTGAGTGAGTGCGATGCTGTGCTGCTAATTCGAAATGATTGTCAAGCTGTGAGTTTTTTTCCGCGTCATTCTATTTGTGAATGCAGAGAGGGAGAGAGAGAAAGCGGAAGAAAAGGCGGGGGTTAACTAGACGTTTTCTTGTCGGCTACTGTACACGGGGGGGGGGGGGGGGGGAGGTGAACTAAGATAAGGCTCGAGTTCATATCAATCACATGCACTGGGCGAGACGCAGTGCGCCTACAGTCGGGCACTCAAGCCTGCCTCCTTCAGATGCTGTAGCAGAGCTGTGGCTTTCTGGTCTTATGAAAGGCGGAGTCACGTTCTCAGGAACTTAGTTTCAGTAGAAGACCGATTCTACAGTCTGCGCAAGGTGCACCGGAGAATCTGGCGCTGCTCGTCGTCCCCGGAATTCACTGGCAGATGCGGTACTCGACAGAATTCTCACGTATGCAGTGAGCGCACCTAGGTGAGTCAGCCATTACAATGCGACAGCAGTGCGGATTATGGAAGACTTCTCCAACCCACCGTCGACAAAACAGGGCTGCGTCCCATTGTTAAAGATTCGGCGCTAGCTGCATACGTAATGACGGATCGAGGCAGCTTAAGCGACGGTTTAAGTTCATTGAAGCCGAATTGTTTTAATACGCCATTCGACATTTCGTCTTGAAGCTGCTTCAGTCCTTGAGGTTCCTGAAGCCCGGGAACTTACAGGGAGTGCGATGGTGGGACCCAAATGCTCACAGCAAGAAACTCTGAGATATGTCAGGTAGCTGACAAAAAAGTGTGTCAAGTAGTCGCTGTGCGTTATCTAAAGAACGCCTAAAAAGCCAAGGAGTTGGCAGCTGTCAAATGATTGGTCAAATACGCACAAGCACATTTAGCGCACAGACAGACCACGGACCTTCTATACACAGTATTATTATTTAGGTGCGACGCCGTCGCTTCCTCAACGACGATCCCCTGGAAAATCCGATGACACCGTGACAGAGACGTCTGGCACTGCCGCAGCTTGCAACCTGCAGTCGTCTACCTTTAACCAAGACTTAGAGCGCGACGAACTGTGCAGCCGCCACCACTGCGTCTGACGATACGCGCCCTCAGCACAGGCGCCATCTGCAATCAGCAATTGCGCTGTAGGTTGCGAGGTCCTATGACGCTGCTGCTGCACTCAAGCTCCGCGAAAGAGCAGACTTTCAAGTTTATTCCCTCGATGCGGACCGTATACGCAAGACAAAGAGCGGCTTGAAGAGCCTCGTTAATGCCATGCATGTATTCCTGGAAAACATGCACACAATGAACTACAAGTCTTGGTCACTCTTTTTGTAATTTATGTTATTTTTTTAGAAGTAAGGGCAATGGGCCCTCTGCCAATACCGCTTTAGGGATAGAGCAAGCAGGCATCCACCGCGCTTGCCAGGTAGCGCGTAGCGGTGAGGAATGAGGGAGGAAAACAGAATGGCAGATATGGTGGCACCAGATCGTGCGCTCATTTTCTGTTCCATCTGTAGGGTACGTCACGTGGAATAGCAACAACTTGCTCATAAACGTGAGACCCATGCCTGCTTGTGTGGCAGCTAGCGCTTTCAAGCATTGCGCCGCATTCGTGATCGCGGGCCAATTTACTCAGCGCATTTAGCTTCGTGATCGGTCCAGGTTGTCGTCTCTGTCATAATAAGCCACGGCATCGTCCTCGTCATTAACCTGTCGTCATCGTCCTACCATCTCCTTCCCAGATAACCATTTATGTTCCATAAATATCTAGATTTATCGAAACAACATTACAAATACCTACCATGCATATTCTAAGTCCCATGCAGATCACGTTGCTGCAACGTGTAAGGATATCTCAGCTGGACATAATAATAATAATAATAATAATAATAATAATAATAATAATAATAATAATAATAATAATAATAATAATAATAATAATAATAATAATAATAAGTCCTCCAGGCAAATTTCTGCCATCGCCGTCGCCGTGGTGTTGCGCATAAATTCTTAGGGCGATAACATCGTCGGCGCACGTCGTATTCTATGTGTGCGAACGAAAGCACGGGAGGGAGGGAAGCTGACGACCGCGGTTCAATCTGGCGTGCGCAAAGGAAGAAAGCGGAGAGCAAACGCGCCATCTACCGTCGCGCGGAAGGCCATGGGGGGATAGGAGGGAGTGAAGGAGGGGTGGAGGAGGGGGCGTTGCGCTTTGGCAGCAACTGCACATTTCACTTCCTGGCGCAAGGGGAACGACGATCGCGGCTGCATCTCGCGCGCCATACATGGAGGAAAGTGGGGAGGGGGGCGGCTCGACTCCGCCAACAAGTGCGTATTTTGCACGGCCGCGGCGCGCGGTCGCGCGCGCCCTTCTTGAAAGTTATTTGTGGACGGCTCACACGTTTGTGCGCGCTCTGTTCTCGTCGGTGTTGCGGAGTTACTGCTGCGGAATTCGATTCCATTTTCGCCACGCCGGAATCGAATGGGAATGGAACGACAATGCTTGATTAAGGTAATGGGAATGGAATTACGTCTTTTTCTGAAAACAAAGCGCTTTTTCGTCTACGCGCTGCTTTTTTGAAAAATATGCCGAAAGACCAACCAGCCCACGGTCAAATATTAGTAAGTCGGAGCCTCGAATTTAACAATAAAGCAGTATTTTTAACATGGCTTGGCTGATTACAAGCACGGTACATTTGTAAACAACGCGCCTACTGCAATCCTGTCCGCCTACTACAATCCTGACGGAGCAGCTAGCTGCTCGTATCCGCTCCACGCAGCGTTGCTGCAGTGAAACATCGCTGACAAGGTGAAATACGTATTTTTGTACAATTTCGCATCCTTTGACTGCTTTTATTTCATTTTCCAGGTCCTTCGCGTGGTGACAGATAACACTTCATCAATAATAAAGGCATTTGCATTTACCGGGTGGGAGACTGAAGAGGACGATGATGATGACAATTTCGACGACTGCCCGGAACGCTTAACGAAGGAGCTTTTAAGCGAGTTCCATTAGTTGGAGCAATGTCGATTTGGCTGCGCCGCCCACAGCCTGCAGCCTGCCGCAAAAGACGTCATTCGGCAGGTATGCGCTATTAAATAACATATTGGTTTCATATTATGTGCATTGATACGTCGTTTATTTATTACTATTTTCATGAATAGTTGTTTGTGCCAAGCTTTGTTAAATAATTTGCCATGAATATATGGACAAAGAACGTAAGAATATAATAATTGCAGTTTGAAAAGAAAGGGCAGACAACTGTACTTATTACAGTTTCGGTGCTTCAAACCTTTATTATGCAACTAGCACCAGCTCATGTTTAGCCGAATTTCCTAACGTGGTTCGCTTTTTCATTTTGGGATTCGCGGTGCATTTGCTGCCATGGCCGAGGTCACAAACTCTGCTTGCCATCAAATAGTGGCTGCGTATCATTTTTCTGCCGCAAACCAGGCACTAAGCTTACGCGGCTTTGAGGTCTGCTCTCACCACGTCAATCAACCGTTCTGAAATACCTCTAAAGGCAAAGAAAAACAAAACTGGTACATCATGTAAAGAACGCCCACGGTTACCCGAAGTTACATTTTAGGGGATTTGGATTTGGTTCATTCCTTGTTCAAGCTATTTTGTCTTATTGTATTTTGGGCTCCTTGCTGTTTTTCTCCTTTCGTGATCTTCCTCTCCTTTTTTTCTGTATTACACCTTCCCGCCGGGAGAAATGAAATCCTGCGTACGTCATTTCTTCTAGTACAAGGCGCCCTGCCCGTCAACACAGTTACCTGGCGTGTAAGACCAGTCAGCGAGGCGGCAGTCTGCTGGTAGTCTGTTTACGTGAATTACGAAGCCCATTTCATTAAGTTAATACCAGCCGTAGGGCCGTAGCCATGGCACTACTTGCACGGCATTTATTCCTAAAGAACAGGAAGGTTCAGCCTATGCATTAATGTGCACTGAATTTATCGTAGGGCTAGAGAAAACGGCTGTTAATTACTGTCCCCACTTCATTTTATCTATAATGCAGTCTTGAAGAGTGTCAGTGTGTCAGAGTGAAATACCGTACGATTACATATGTCATCATTCTCTTTCTGAAATTCTATTGTATTGCATGTTTGCCGTTTGCGCGACCTGTACTTCCCAAATTGTTGACCTCGCTTTATTTTAGGACCCAAATGCCGAGGAAGTCGTACAAATATGCGGCGCCATCGTTCCATCTACACGCAAGAGCACCGCCGACACGGAAGAAGTGTTGAACGTGGCCGGTCGGTATTTGGAATCTCACAGCGCGTAGAGGTGGAACTCGCAGCTTCTGATGATGAGAAAGCTCGTTAACACTTTTTCGGATCATCCAGGCCTGACAGAAACTCTGCACGCGTGCAAGAAGGCCAAACTGTCTAAACATGAGCTGAGGCTGAAGACAGACTTGCTTGAGCTTCTCTTCCCTGTAGAGGAAGCCACGGAGCTGCTGCAGAAAAGGCACGAGACAGCCGGGCTTTTGCTTCCCGCGCTGCGAAATATCGAAGTTTCTCTTGCGGAAATCTAAAGCAAAGGCGCACTTCTTAGCGAAGAGGCGGCTAAAGGCCTACAGCGTAGCCTGAAGAGGCGGTTCGCAAGCAGGTGGACTGACCGTGTTCTTTTTATGGGCGCCCTCTTAGACCCACGGTTTAAGACTTCTTGGTGTTCAGTTGCAACAACCGAGCAGGTGCGTTCTGATATATGCTAGGGAGGAGGCCTCTTTTGTTAGGGCAGGACAGCGCCAGCAACGTCGCGAATGCGGACTCTGAAGCAGGGCCAAGCAGACTGATGTTTAAAAACATCAGGCAAAATGAAAATGCCCACCGAGACAATATGCCTGGATCCATTGCAGGGGAAATACTCTTTACCTTATAGAGGGGACTTACGCAGACACGGTTAAGCCCCGGACCTATTGGAAAACGAGCACTAGCGGCTTTCCCTTGCTTTCCCGCCTCACAAGTGCAGTTTTCACTGTGAATGCGACGTCAGCTGACGTGGAACGCGTGTTTTCTACGGCATACCTGATAATTACAGCGAAGCGAAATCGGCTGTCAAACGTCTCTTTCGAGCAGCTCATGGTTGTGAAGCGCAACACATAGTGACGTAGACGGCAATGGTTCTGTCTCGCCTTTCTTTCCCCTCTTTTTTCTTTCTTTTTCTTTTTGGAACTAACCGTTCAAGAAGCCCTCATTTACACTTCGGGTTTTCAAAACTAAACGGCGAAGCGCCCCATTTTTGTCAAATTTCTAGGAATAAAACCAAAGTAAAGCTTCTTCTTGTACCTTAATTGCAGTGCTTGCGACCTTTATTGCGGCATTTAAAAATCACGAGGACACCTAAGCGAAAATACACTATGTCGTCATTTTAGCATTAACACATTCAACCTTAAACAATAATAAAACACCACAAACCGCTAAAAAATGCTGACCGTGCAAATACTATAGGTAGCGTGAGAACTACCCCTATGGTTTACGGTAGTTGTATTCCACGGGATATGTCACCAAGCTACTATCCCTCGACCTTAGTAAAGTGTTTCGCGTATTTTTGAGTTCTTAACGCGTCTTATGACATCGGCTTTGTGGTGCGTTAATCGGTGACTCGATAGAACTACTAAGGTGCCTTTCCTGCGTTGAGATTGGATTGGATTGGAGTGACCTTTATTTATGCCTGCAGTTGGACGCTCGCGCGCCCCGACGAGGGCCTACGTCATCTACGAAGCTACTCGGCGCGGGTCTCCGCTCGCCGTTGCCGGCTCGCTGGGTCCCTGCCTTTCGAGTGCCTCGAAGACCTGCTGGACGGCCCAGAGCTGTTCGTCTCGGTCGTAGCTCTTCGCGGCTGCCTCGAGCCGCGGTGGGAGCGTTCTTGATTTTACATCTGCTGGATTTTTAACACAGTCCCACAAGATGTGCGTGTAGTCTGCGGTCTACCTCCGGCAGACTCTGCACTTATCGGTCAGATATGTCTCGGGGTACATGCGATTCATCAGTCTCGGGCTCGGTAGAAATTACAGGAATGGAATTGAATTGCCCGGTCATTCATGGAGTGGAAGTGGGCTAAGTTTTTTTCATTCCGAGGAATTGAAAGGAATGTAATTGCGTCAAGTTCTAATTCCCCGGAATGTATTTGGAATGGAGTGGGGGCGCCCATTACGCAAGACTGCAGTGGTTCTCGCCGCTCTTGCGTTGAAGCGATAGACAGCATGAAGGTCACTTCGCTCGCTGTTGCTTCCGTGCTTGCTCACACCAGCGTTTTGACGGCTAGTGTCTACGCTCATTGAGTGTGATGTCTTCATGTTTGCTTGTGCGCGCTGACACCACGTTTGTTAATTCAGTCAGTAAGCGAATGTGTCCAAGTTAACACGGCAGATAAAGCTGCTATCAATCTCGGCCATGGCGGCCGCATATCGAAGGGGGTGAAATCCGAAAACACCCGTGTGCTTAGATTTAGGTGCACGTTAAAGAACCCCAGGTGGTCGAAATTTCCGGAGTCCTCCACTACGGCGTGCCTCATAATCAAAAAGTGATTTTGGCCCGTAAAACCCCATAACTTTTTTAAGCTACTATCCTTACTTCGTATAGACGTGCGCTCATTTGCTATCTCAATCGATGCTTCGCCTTCCCGGCGAAACTGCGACTTTTTTTTTTATCACTGATTTCCAGTTACCCCTGTCTTGGGCAGCTGATATGGGCTATCACCTGCGAATTTCCTCATTTCATCACTCCGTCTAGTCTTCTGCCGTTCTCGACTGCGCTTCCCTTCATTTGACTCCTATTCTGTAACTCTAATGGTCCACCGGTTATATAATCTACGGTTTACATGGCCTTCCCAGCATCATTTTTAAATGCGAAAGCATTAAACGGCCTATTAAGCGATAAAGCCGGCGTCTGAAGAAGCGAAACGAGACCTAAATTGCAATTGACGGAGCAGAGCGGGCGAAAGGGAACCCCTGATTCCACGCTGATGCGCTAGGTGTTGCGTGAGGGAAGAGGGCATCGCCACGACGCCACGTCACCTTCACTCTCTGAAGCATGTGTTATACGCGCGTTCCTTGCCTGTGCAAGCCTGCGCCTGCGTTCATACTTATCCTTGGTAACCGCTATAAACCAATTAATGTATAAAAGATAGAATAAGTTCGAAAGGAAAAAACGTTTGTGGTAGGGAGTATCAAACCTACAACCCCACGCTTAGAAGCCGACTGTCGTGCCCACTTGGCTAAACCAGCGCCTCCTATATAGCAGGCCTGTGCAGTCTGCTTTATGACATCGTGCTACTTGGACCAAAATTTCCATTGCCAAGCCCGGCGTCAAAATCCCCGCGGCTTACTCGGGAGCGTCCCCATTAGCTTCGATGGCGGTAGGGCAAGGTAGCATGACGTCACAGATCTAAGTGCACCGGCCTAGTGCTACCTAGGAAGCGTTGGCCAAGCGTCTCAGCGCGCTCGCTTGCCCGCGAGGAGTTAATAACTCGTAGGACCGCTCAGCGGCGATAAATTGGACATTAATGCTTTCGCATTCACAACTCTTAACTGCTTAGGTGTCCTCGGATTTTTATTGCTTATGTTTCTTTCTCTTATTGTGAACTAGAATATCGGCTATGCCCATTTGCTCTGATATACACACCGCTCTCTTCCTGTCTCTTAACACTACGCCTAACATTTTTCGTTCCATCGCCCTTTACGCGGTTTTTAACTTGTTCTCGAGCTTCATTGTTAACCTCCAAGTTTCTGCCCCATATTTTAGTTAGAATGCAGTGATTGTACGTTGTTATATTCAAGTATAGCGGTAAACTACCAGTCAGGATTCGGTAATACCTGCCCTATGCACTCCAACCCATTTTTATTCTTTTGCAAAATTTCTTTCTCTTGATCAGTGAGTGAGCAATTGACCTAGGTAAACGTACTTTTGTACAGGCTGTTCATGTGCGGTCCGAAAAAAGTATTTCGTCATGTTACAATTAACATACATTAGCCGTCATGTGATCAACAGCGCACATAGTCACGGGCTACTACGCTTCGGAACAAAATTATCCGGAAATTTTTGCCAAGCCTTCACTTTTTAACCTGAGCCTATGTTTCCACCTTTGAATTCAAAATTTGAGTGCCGCATTCAATGTGAACGGCAGTTCACGCACAGTAAAGCTAGGGGAATTTAGCGTTTTCAAAGATATAGTCGCGTAAAGATTTAACTGCAAATCTTTAATTACACCCACCAACCTATGCAGTTTCTTAAGTAAATCTTCAGGACAACTTAAAATGCAGCCAACTGATATGACGTAGCGAGTACATCTCTACGATGTCAGTATGTTGTGTCCATGAGGAGCATAATCTTAAAAGTAGAATGAACGTCAATAAGTCATCGTCTACTTGAAATTTGCAAAATGTATGTTAGTAGGACGTCCTTTAGATGTTATGACGAGTCGTGGACGAACGTATCATACCTGCATGTTGATAGGATATCGGTGGTTTGCAGGGTTTCCGTTGTCGTCGCACCCTTGATTGTCTAACAAGAACAGTTGTTCGCCCTAACTATTCTAGCGGCTCTATGGGCTCAGCAGACTTATTGCGCCCTCTGGTAGCATTATGCGAGCCGCAAACGAGGCTGGATAGCCAGCCACCTGCATAACGCTTCGCATAACATTGATCCCCACAGTACATGCATGAGGCTTGCATAATTTTCATTCTTGTTTGTTTGAATAAGGCTGATCTTGGCTTTCGTATACAGGGTGTCACACGTAAGTTTAGCCAAACTAAGCACGTAGCCAGGATTTTTTTTCGGGGAGGGGGTGGGGCAAACCAAGGTAACTTGTCTATGCAAATGAGGGGGGTACATATAATAGTACAAATGTGAATAACGCCCACAATTCGCCAGAAAAGCGCGTAAACCCACAAAAGAGAAATGAAATAAGGTGTATTTTACAGGTACGCCTGTGCGATACACCTCTCCTTTACGTGGCAAACAAAGAACCAAGTCGAATGGACTCGCGCAGGAAAGAAGCGCAGGAAGAACACTGCCAAGAACAAGTAAAGAAGCGAAAGTGTAAAATAAAGATTACGTTAGTAGAATATAACCTAAAAAAAAAAACATCTGTTGTAAACAAAGGCACACGGACCGCGCGGAGTTGTGTTATTCCGCCAGCCAATTAGAGAAGCGAACAAAATCGTCGTCATGCGGCCTTTCTCGAGGGGGGCCCGGGCCCCCCCGGGCCCCCCCTTGGGTACGTGCCTGAGCCAAACATTAAAAATATGGAAATTACACGTAGGTAACGGGCGATTTGCCAAAGGGAAAGCACGGCCACTAATAGTAAAATTTGAAACATACAAATGTAAAGACTTAGTCCTTTCCAAGCGCCAAGTTTTAAAGGATGAAAAAAAAATATCCGTAAGCGAAGATTACTGCCCAGCAACAAGACACTGCCGCAAGAAGCTGATCGAATTTGGAAAAAACACAAAAAAGTCATTCAAGTTGCACTACAATAAATTGATTATCGGTGGAAAAACGTATGTTTACAATGAAGCTCATAATACTGTAACTGAAATAGCAGCTTTCGATAGCACACAGAACGACATCAGCCCTCGTACTCTTCGCTCTGGACGCGAATTCCCATTAAAAGAAACATAGGGGAACGAACGGGGAGGTGGTTCTCAGCTGTGTTCTTGCTCAGTGCTTTTTTCGAACATGCGTAGTCTTCTGCCCAAGAGGGACGAACTGTGTGCCATTATTGATGACTGTGACGCTGACATCATTGCGTTAACTGAAACCTGGCTGTCATCTAGGGTAGCCAACTCTGAGTTGTTTTTTTGCAGAAATAAATACGCAGTTTTTCGGAGCGATCGCACTGGGAAAGTAGGCGGTGGTGTACTTCTTGCAATCAGTGACCGATTTGAGGGCTTTTGTGTGCCGATTGTTTCAGATTTAGAAATCATCTGGTGCTGCATTACAATAAAATTTAAAAAACTACTAATAGGGGTTTGTTACCGATCACCCTCAAGTCCTTTGTCCTTTTGCAATGACTTGTATGACAACTTGAACCAGATAACAATACGCTATCCTGGAGTGCCAATATATCTAATGGGCGATTTTAATTTTCCAAACATCGTATGGTCCCACAGTCCGTTTTCTGAGCTCTCATCTACTGAATGTAATGAGTTCATTACACTTTGCTCTGACTTCGGTTTTTCACAAATGGTCACCTCACCAACGCGAATAACTCTGCACTCATCCTCAATACTTGATCTGGTGCTCACATCTTCACCCGACAACGTCTCATTGATAACTCACTTGCCTGGTCTCAGTGATCACGACATTTTGCACTTCACGCTTACATTCCCCCAGCAGTATCAATGCAAACAACTAAAGACAATTAGAAACTTCAAAAGAGCCAATTTTTCTGCCATAAACTCAAGCCTATGTTCATTTCTTGACGACTTCTTACCGCAGTTTTTTGAACGATCAGTTGAAAGAAATTGGTGTATGTTCAAGAATAAAATTTTAGAATTAGTCCATCAGCATGTTCCACTCCAGCGCGTTTATTCTCATAATCAAGCCCCCTGGTTTAACAGGTTTCTTAATATGCTCTCAAATAGGAAGAGACGCCTTTTTCGCACCGCTAAACGGACGAAAAAGCCTGCACATTGGCTTGCATATAAAAACGCTGCCTCTAACTACTCAATTACAGCTAAAAATACTAAGCACACATTTTTTAGCAAAACCCTGCGATTATTACTAAAAACCAATCCAAAGCGCTTTTGGAGCATAGTAAAATGCAAACGTGGAAATAAGATTGCATTAACACAATCTGGTAGTCAGGTGTCCAGCTATCGTTGCGCAGACGTCTTGAACAGCGCGTTTGTGCAATCATTTTCCTCTCCCGCACCTAACAACGAATGTCCCGTCCTACAGGACTGTAACTTTCCGCCTATGGACCCTATTATATTTGATGCAACAGGAATTAAGAAAATAACCGAAAATTTGAAAATTACTTCCTCCTGCGGTGTCGATGAAATCACCACCAAATTCTTAATTAGCACAGTTGAATATTCGTCTATCATATTGCAATATCTATTCTCGCAATCATATAACTCTGGCATGCTTCCGCTAGATTGGAAAACAGGAAAAATCATTCCCATACACAAATCGGGTGACACTCATAATCCATTTAATTATAGACCAATTTCTCTTACCTCAGTACCTTGTAAAATTATGGAGCATGTAATCTACACGCATCTCATTAACTTCCTTGACGGCAATAATTTCTTTACTCCTCACCAACATGGGTTTAGAAAACACTTCTCTTGCGAAACACAGCTTGTCACATTTACACACGATTTACACTCTAACCTTGACGCAGGCTTCACGACGGACTGTATTTTTTTGGACTTCGCTAAGGCATTCGACAAGGTGTGTCACGCTCTACTCTTACACAAACTAAGCATTTTAAACATGGACCCTACACTACTTAAGTGGATCTGTAGCTTTCTTACATCGCGCGTTCAGTTTGTTTCTGCTAATGAATGTACTTCCTCTCTAGTCCCTGTTGGCTCAGGCGTCCCTCAAGGATCTGTCCTAGGCCCGCTTTTGTTTCTTATATATATTAATGACTTACCTATTAATATTTCATCAAAGATATGTTTATTTGCAGACGATTGTGTGATATACCGCAAAATTTCCAATAACTGCGATGTAACAGCTCTACAAACCGACTTAAATAAAATAACTGATTGGTGCAGCACATGGAAAATGCAACTTAACATTAAGAAGTGCAAAACTATGAGGGTTTCTCGTACTAACTCTAGTTCTCCAAATTATTCTCTCACTAATATATCACTTGAATGTGTCACCTCGTATCGTTGTTTAGGAGTGACCATAACTAACAATTTGTCTTGGAAAACGCATATTGATATCATAGTGTCCAAAGCTAACCGTACTTTAGGATACCTGCGCCGAAATTTTTCTCGTGCACCATCCTCATTAAAACAGTTACTATATACCACTTACGTTCGCATGCAACTTGAGTATGCTTCATCAGTATGGGATCCCTGGCATTCAACACTAATACATACGCTGGAAGCTATACAAAACCGTTCAGCCCGTTTCATTTTAAATAACTTCAATCGGACAGCAAGCGTAACACACATGAAATGTTTATTAAACCTGCCTCTCTTATCCGACCGCCGAAAACACTCACGCATTTCTCTTTTTCACAAAATCTATTATCATAACACCTTTTTACACACTCTTTGGATCAGGCCAGCACCCTTCATTTCTTCTCGCCGTGATCATAATCAGAAAGTTAGCATATCTCATTTCAATACTATCATGGGCGCAAATTCATTCTTGCCAAAGACTAGCAAAGACTGGAACAGCTTATCCCCTTCATTAACAGGTATAATTAATCCACTTATGTTTAGAAACGCACTTGAAAACGAACTTTTGTAATATACTTACCATTTGTCTTGCCTATGTGTATGTACCTTTCTTTATTGCAGCGTTTTCATCAGTTTTCATCAGCATCATGATCAAAAAGTTAACAATGCATTTTGTAAATCTACTGTACATATTATTTTTTTTTTTAATCCCTTTACCATTGTGTACATCACATTTGTATTTATCTTTTGTACCTCTGTTTATTATCATCGGATGTCAACTCAAAATTTGGAATTGTTACTGCCGTTATTTATCTTTTCTTGAGTTACTTTTACCGATGTTTACTTTGTATTTTCTTAGCCCCTCCCCTCTATAATGTACTATGTACCTTGAGGGTAAAATAAATGAAATGAATGAAATGAAGGTGGCAAGAACAAAGGTAATGTTGTTTACCGTCGCTTGGAGATACTCTAATTATGTTTTTTCATTCCGCGTAATTACATAGACTTAATCAACTTCTCAGAAATTATAATTAGATGAAAAGTTTCGATGATAATATTGTAGAGCAACATGAAAAGCTCCCGATACAGCTCTCTGTTGCTCGATACGTGCTACATAAAAGTGCTTTTCCGAGCGTGAAACAAGCTCGCGAATGCACGCAAAGTGCCACGAGCGGCCAGTCGTGCGGCAATTTCGCTTGTATTCGCGGGTTTCTTTCACGCTGGGAAAACACTCTTATTCAGCGCGTATATATATTGAGAAACAGAAATCTCTATCGGGGTTTTTCATGTTGTCTTACAATTTTCTCATTCTCACTTTTCATCTAACTATATTAATTAATTAATGTTAATTATCTAATTATGCTGAATGATAAAAGAAGTCATGTGACTGTCTCCAAGCGACGGCGAACAACGCTACCTTGGTTCTGTGCTGCTAAGTGGAATTTGCATATTGGTAATGTTTGGCGCAAGTTATGTGGGACACCCTGTATAGTGTTGAGTGAATACAAAGGGCTCCGAGATCGCCGGCGTTTCTACAACCGATGCGTGTTGCCACGGTCGCGACAACAGCGACGCGCATTCGCGGAAGAGCATTCAACTCGCAACTGGAAGCGCGACCTCGCCGAAAGAATTGTGCAAAAAGATGCGCCAATAGGAAACTGTATACCATCTGCCTTTTCAAAGGTCAGCCTTGTCGCAGGTTATCGGCGAATTCCGGGACGTCGCTACGCGCGTCTCCCTGACCGCCACGCTTCATCTTGTCACCGGGGCTTCTCGAGCAGGCCTGTCGAACAAGTGACGCAACCCGCTCAAAACATCTCCCTCTGCGCAGCTCCCCCCATCTCCTCCCTCGCAATCTTGTTTTGTCACCTCCCAGGGTCTTTCACCCTTCAGAAAAACAGACCTGTTCTTTCAATCTGGCACAATCATTTGCAGACTCGTCAGAGAGTTCGCTGCTAGCGGTGTTTACAGTGTGCGCTGGGCAAACACACTATCTTACCAGTCTTCGCGTTTTCGCTTGTTGTCTAGGCGAGCTTCTACGAAGGTGGCCTTTCCTTCAGAATTCTTTCTTTCTCACATTTCCGCGCTCACTTCTTTCCAGAGACGGCTTCTACGCTCGATTGGACAGACAGATAAACGATCATTCTCCTAGAAGTCTCGTCCGTCCGTGCTCAAGCAAGCAAACAAACAAACAAGAAGGGTCAGTAGACATATCGGCTGCTTGCATCTTCTCGTGTATTTTATCATACACGCAATGTGTAGACCATTAAAGCGCTGTTGTAGCGCTGTTGGGAGACAAGGAAGAAAAAAGAAAGTGACCCAGAATGGATACAACTTAGCAGGCAGGAACAGTTCGGTGTGAATAACGCCGCCAAGACATCCGGTTGCTGCACATTGCGCGAGAACACGCCAGAGCAAGTGGCTTCACGTACGTAACTCTAACTGAAAGATCACGCACAATGCGTTGGCGGGCTATAGCTCGTGCGAATCCATAATTACTTCGTTTAGCGCAAAACAACGGACACAAGAAAGACGACAGGACAAGGCGCTACTCTCAAATGACATCATTTTCTTGCGTCACTCCTTTATACACAGCAGAAACTAGAGGAACATGCGCAGTGAGCACCATGTGCACGAACCACCAACATCCGATCACAAGAGCGCACTCATGCGACAGAATCCAAAAAGCCATATTCAGCACTGTACAAGGTTAAAGAAGGCACACTAATGCACTGTTACCCCAATGACTGTATGAAGAATATTCTTCCGATAACTCTCGGGCGGTGGAATCACGGCTCTTTTTCAAAATCGTAGTATCACGAAACATGAATTTGGACTTGCATATTTCACAATGTTGAGAAAAATGGGAACCTGTGCCTGTTGGTATGGATCGCTCATGTTCTCTAAGGCGCTCGTTAACACAGCGGCCTGACTGCTCTACATACACTTTGCCACATGGCAACGGAATCTTATATGCCACATCGACGCTGCAATCTGCAAACTTCCCGTGGTTCCTTCTTTCTTCTTTTGCAAATACGGCTGCACAACATTGACAGTTTAATTCTGAGGAGCAGCAAACACTACTGGAATTTGGTATCTAGTGGCGACATTTTTTAGATTGTGAGCCACTCTATGGTAATACGGCACAACTTCAGGCCTCTTCTTTTGTGAAATACAGTTACTTTTGTGCCGCTTCCCTTTCAGTTTCTGAAGCAATACCTCTGAGACTGACGTCACCACCACACTTGGGTAACCCGCAGCCTGCAGCCTATTTAACTGTGCAATGAAACTCAGGTTCGCAGAGTGATGACAACATTTCATTAACGAAGATTCTAGACACATCAAAGCAATGGCGCGTTTCACAATATTTGAGTGCACAGACGCATAAGGCAAACATTCCTTACGTGCACGTGGCGAGTACATCAAGCAGGCATGACCTGTTTGTAAGGATAGCTGCAAATCTAAGTGTGGTGGTGATGTTAGTCTCAGAGGTATGGCTTCAGAAACTGAAAGGGAGGCGGCACAAAAGTAACTGCATTACACAAAAGAAGAGGCCTGAAGTTGTGCCGTATTGTCATATAGTGGCTCACAATCTAAAGAATGTCGTCACTATATAGATACCAAATTCCGGTAGTGTTTTCTGCTCAGAAACTGCCAATGTTGTGCAGCCGTATTTCTAAAACAAGTAAAAAACCAGATTGTGAAAGGAACCACGGGAAGTTTGTAGATAGCACCGTCGGTGTGGTACATAAGATTCCGCTGTCATGTGGCAAAGTGTATGCAGGGCAGTCAGATCGCTGTGTTAACGAGCGCCTTAGAGAACATGAGCGATCCATGCCAAGAGGCACAGGTTCCTATTTTTCTCAACATTGTAAAATATGCAAGCGCAAAGTATTGTTGCGTGATACTACGATTTTGAAAAATAGCCGTGATTCCACCACCCGAGAGTTATCGGAAGAATATTTTTCATGCAGTCATTGGGGCAGCAGTGCATTAGTGTGCCTTCTTTAACCTTGTACAGTGCTGAATATGTTTTTTTTTATTCTGTCGCATGAGTGCGCTCTTGTGATCGGATGTTGGTGGTTCCTGCACATGGTGCTCACTGCGCATGTTCCTCTAGATTCTGCTGTGTATAAAGGAGTGGCGCAATAAAATGATGTCAGTTGAGAGTAGGGCCTTGTCCTGGGCCGGGGGGGGGAGGGGGGGTTCGTCTTTCTTGTGTCCGTTTTGCGCTAAACAAGGTAATCACGCATAATGCCTATTGTCCGCATGGCTTGCTCACCGTGCTTGCAATGGAATGCCCTGAGTTATCACTGAACATGGCACACCGTCCCGGCCTCCTTCAAAGCAGCAGAAGAGAGAGAGAAAGAAAAAAATTATGAGGAACCAATTAATCCCGGTCGCTATCCAAGAATGCGTGTATCCTGCTTTGGGAAGTGGTCATCTATGACACTATGTTGCACTATATGTTATGGCTGGCGCTCTCCTTATCACCGTGTCTAGCCCGTACGCGGGAGCTGACCGGTACAAGTTTGGAACTCCATGCAGCGCATGCGACCACCTGTGGTTGCAGACGCTGCATGAGACCAGACGCGCACGGCTGCACCACCGCATGGTCGTAAAGTGATCGTACCGCTGTGACAGACCGCACAATCTTCGGGATTGGCCCTCGAGAATGGCGGTACCACAGGAAACACTCAAGCCGGCAAACTGCCTCCTCCAGACACACATCATTCCGCACCTGTCACATTGACTCAGCGAGGGCTGACGCTAACATTAGGACAAACCAACTTTGCTAGTCCCCAACGCAGTTCCATCGACTTAAGGCCAATTCTACGAACAGTCTTCTGGATAGGGATGATGTCCGTCTGCAGTTTCTGATCTCTGCTGGTGCTGGCCGTGACTCCCTCATTCATGTTATGACGTGGGAAGTGGCTGACACAGGTAGCTTTCTGTACCGTATACATAGTTTAGCTATGCCCCATTGCATGTGCAGCCATTCATGGGAGAACGTTTACGTTCTTATAAGCTGTCCTAAGTTTGAACAATGACGATGCGCTTTGAAGACAACGATGATAACCTTTCGTTACCGTGCTTTCAGCATAGAGAGAGAAAGAGAGAAAATGATAAATAGGAGGCAGGGAGGTTATACAGGACTGAGCCCGTTTGACTACCCTACACTGGGGGAAGGGGGAAAGGGGAGGGAAAGATTAAGAGAAGAAGAGAAAGTCCACTGTGGATATCGCCGACGTGGTAAAGTTTTCTGCTCTATATCCACTGACGTTCACTCAGTCCTGATCACAGACGGTCGCTCGATCCGGTAGCTTTCAAATATCACAGAAGCGCTTTTGTGACCTTTTGTAGGTGCGATATGCGCGGCCATAGTCCCAAGACCTTGTTCGAGGTGAACGGTTTTTTATCTAGCTGATTTAGAGCTGTGCAGAGGTCATGTCTTTCATTTTCAAAAGATGGGCAGAAGCACAGTAGATGTTCTATAGTCTCCTCGACACCGCAGCCATTGCACTCGGCGCTATCAGCCATTCAAGTCAAACACGTATATGAATTGGTAAATGCGATGCCCAAGCATAAGCGACACAGCATTGTTACCTCATTTCGCGGAAGCCCAAGTAACAGCCGCAGTTGCCTAGAAAATTTCCTCGGGCTATGGGATAACGCATCCTTATACAGCGACCAGCTCTGAAAGGTTTAATAACATTTACTGACGTTTACTGAAAGGGACATTGTATCTTTATATTAACACTTTGCATGCGCTTGTGTGCTTATTTATTTATATTGTATTATTCGATTGTTTATCAGTTTATTGCTGAAAGTACATAATGTGGCGTTTTGTTCCTGTTTTTTCTATATTGACTGCTTACGAATTTTTACAAAATGTGCTTTATTGCCAGAAGGGTTTCCATATAACCTCATAATATATTACATCGGCCAAGCTATGTTCTGCAATTATGTAAACTATGTAACTAAACTATGTAACAGCGAATGCGCGTGAAACGGGAAGGTGTATTAATGACCGCCTACGTGAACATGCGACTTCACTAACAGGGTCCGCGCACAATCATCTGGTCACTCGTTGCCAAAAGTGCAGGTGCACCCCTACCTTCGAAAAAAATGCAAAATAGTAAATAAGTAACGTGAACAGCGTGCACGCGAGATTTCCGAAGCCTTCACAATCTTTGCACGCGGTGGCGTACACATGCATGCGTCAGTTCTCCCTCCTTTTCCCTCTTAACCTAAGAAATGGAGCATCTGCTGTGCTGATTATCTTTTCTATTTCGCGTGTATTCCTTCCTCGTTCCTTGATATACCGCTCCTGGAAATAAAGTATTTGGTTGCTAGTCGGCGCTCTGCCCTGTGGTTCTTTTGCTGTGTCCTGTGTCGCTCTGTTTGAAGCAGCTCTTTGCACTACGTTAAGTGAACAAACTTTACGGGGCAGAAAGCATACAGAAAAGGAAAATACAAGATCTATCTGGTGGCAGGTAATCTAGAACAACTTCCGCTGACGTAGTCCGTTGTTACAGTATACGAGGCTTGCTCACCTCGTCTACTGAAAGAAAAGAAAAACGCTTCGCTTACGCGATGGCCCCTTAAATAAACAGCCATTCAAGATGTGATCCGACTACTTGAGGTAATGGCATCATTTCTTTTGCCTACATTGGTCATCTCTTACATAACTCTACTATCAGACCTCGGCATCACCGTCGGCCAGCTGCAACATGAGCCATTGAGAGTGCATCTAAGGCTACTGACTAGACACAGGAATCATCCACTCACGAATGTCACAAGCATACGGCCTGTCGCCGCATACTCAGAAGCCGTGTTGTCGCAGCAAGGCTTATTGCCGTCGTACTTCGAACCGTATGACATACCCGAAGTACCACTATGGACGATGGCAAAGCCAACGGTGAGGCTCTCAATCCCTGAAATAACGAAGCAGTCGAAGATTCCGCTTGCTGGCCTCAAGCATTTCGCGCTATCATACATTGCTTACATGTATGGATATTACGAACATGTTTTTACAGATGGTTCTGTGACCCAGACCTCTTCCGCGGCGGCCTACACGGTGCCAGGAATGGGGATCGCACAACGGTTCAAGATAGGACATAGGACGTCGTCTACAGCAGCTGAGTTGACCGGAGTTCGAGAAGCAGTTCGCTGCATACTGCAACAAAGTCTCGAGAAGTGGACAGTGTTCTGCGACTCTAAACCAGCACTGCAACTCATCAGCAATTATATGAATATGAATGACAGAACCGCATATAGACCTCTGGTTTATGATATCATGTCTCTGCTTGCTGAGGCGTCTCATTCCGGGCATACCATCGTGCTGCAGTGGATTCCTAGCCATTGTGGAATAGCTGGAAATAAACAGGCTGACGCGGAAGCAAGAAAGGCGCACACTGACGGAAACATTATAAACATTCATTTTTCCCGATATGACATTAACGCCTTGCTCCATAACTCCAACAAAACTTCTATGGCGCGACATTGGGAGAACCCTGAACATCGGCAAGAGCGCCTCCATAGACTTGACGCTGGTTTACGATTTCGGCCTCCACTTCGGTTGCTGAGAGGCCAGGAAACACTCATTCATCGATCACGGCTGGGTGTGGCATACACCCACCGATACTGTCACAAGATTGGATAAGCACGGGACCCTGACTGTAGCGTCTGTCGCACTCCCGAGACAATAGCGAACGTACTTTGCGTGTGCTCTCAATATGCGGCTGAACGAAGAACACTCATGTCTACTGTTGAATTGGTAAGAATAGTACGTACGATACCACTGGATCCGCGAAGCGACGGCGAATCTACTGACCCCAAGATTCGAGGTGGGGCTTGTTTTTTCACAATTTTACGGAACGTTTTCTTCTCCTTATTGAGGAGTAGGGCCTTTGTTTGGCCTAGTAAGCCCACCTGACCGCAGCCATGGCGGATACATACATGGATGATGAAGAATTTACTGGAAAAGAAGGAAACAATGGTAAGGACGACTACGGCTGGCAAGTAGTGACTGGCCGAAGATCACGAGCTAGCACAAAGGCTGTGGATGAGGAGAGCACATTGCCACGTAATCAGCGAGAGCATGGAGTCAAGGGGACCGCCGTCGGTGGAATGGTCAAGAATCGGATTATCAAAGCTTCGAGGATGCCTCAACTGCCCGAGGAGCACAGAAAGATCATTATACGTCCTCGCGGAGGGCTCAGTTTGAACAAGGTGAGCACCACCACGATTGGTTCCGCAGTCATCGAGGCGTCCGGCCTAACGGAAGAGGAGGCCCGTGAAGATGTTGTCTGCCCGAACTTCACTCAAAATATCATCGTAGTCAGCACACCTAAGCCAGAACATGCTGCGAAGTACGTTAGAATCAAGTCTTTCAATATTATGGAAGCGGAATACGAGGCAAATGCATAGGAAGCGGCACCACATGCCACATGCAAAGGCGTCATCCGAAGAGTGGACATCAGAGACTCGCAAGCTATGATAACAAGAAACATCGTGCATGACTTGAACCCGCTTGTGCTGGCTGCCAAGCGCATCAAGACGTCGGGATCGGTCATTGTACTTTTCGATGGACTCAATGTGCCCAATTTTGTCAGGTACGGATCCACACTAGTGAGATGCTACCTCTACAGGAAGATGAGCAAAACGTGAACAAGGTGAATGCAAGAGCCAACGTTTCGACAAGTGGACTTGTCTTCTTCAAGGCGACATATGCTAAGCATATGTCGCCTTGAACAAGTGGACTTGTCGCATATGTCGCCTTGAAGAAGACAAGTCCACTTGTCGAAACGTTGGCTCCTGCATTCACCTTGTTCACGTTTTGCTCATCGTCTTGAATTGCCATCTCCCACATTCCCCGTCTTTACCTCTACAGGAAGCAATTCGATGTCTGCTTCACCTGCGGAAGGGTCGGGCACCGCTCTGATGTGTGTCCAACACCTGACTTTGTTCAGTGCAGGGGATGTGGAACTCGCAATCCAGGAGATGAACATGTGTGTGTACCTAAGTGTAAATTTTGTGAAGGCAATCACCCTACCTGCGACAAGTTTTGTAAGCAAAGATTTCAAATCCCTTACGTCGTACGACTTCGTCGAAGAGAGCGCAGCAGGACTCCTTCGTCAACAAGAGTGCAGTCGGAAGCGCAACAGCTGGCGCCCAACCATCGCCCCGAGGACAGGGAGCACTCACGCTCCAGGAGTCACACCAGATCCAGGCATCGTTCACTATCCAGGGAGAGAAGGCGCTCCAAGTCAAGGGAAGCGCAGGTGCGTTTCGTGCAAAGGGACTCAATACCTGGCGAGAAGAAGACGCCAGGAACCACTTGGGCTGACAAAGCAAAAGGTATGGCGAGAGTTGCTGGGGTCGCCTCGGCTGCTGTGGGTGACGACAATGATGCCAGAATAGAGCAATTAATTAAAGAAGTAACTTCTTTAAGAAAAGCTAATGAAGAATTGACAAGGCAGGTAGTAGACCTTCGTAAAAAAGAGCAGTCGAGCCCTGCTAGAGTAGAGATAGATAGACCTGTAAGCAAAAGCAGCGATCCAGGGGAATCCAGCTCTCCTGCCCCTAAAAAGAGGGCGGTGAGTACCGAGGATGAGTCAGTCTTCTCAGCCCTCAGTGAAATAAAAGATGCAATTAAACCGATAAGAGAGACAGTGGAAACGACCAACTTTAAATTGGACAAATTGTGGAAATGGAGGCTAACAGCGGAGAAAAGACTTAGGAAAATTGAGACGCGAGGGGATGGCCACGATGAGTATCTGCCATCTGAGGCGGATAGTATAAAGTCCATTCCTGGATTGTCGGGGGCCATCACAAAGAGGAAAGTAGCAGGTAATAGAAAGGCAGCCTCACCTAATAACAATGGACAGTAATCATGGATTTAACGCCTGGCAATGGAATTGTCGCGGGTTCCAACACAAAAAAGCAGCACTGCGACAGGTGATCAGGTCATCTGAGGCCAGGCCAAAAGTAATTATGCTGCAGGAAACCTTAGCGGACGAAATTATGCTTACTTGGTACAAAGTTATATGTAGAGACAAAAAGACGGGGAGGGGGTTGGCGACCCTCATTGACAAAAAGTTGCCATACATTGAGCAGGATATTCATCTTAGACATTCCAGGTTTGAATTTATTCTAGTTGAGATAATACTGAAAAGGAACAGAGGTAAGACGCAAAGCATTTTCTGTTTGAATATTTACAGCAGTCCTAACGACATGAGACAGAGGTTCAGAGCACTCTTCAACAAGGTGCTTTCGGTTGCCAAAAACTCCCCGCTCATTATTGGAGGGGACTTTAATGCTCCCTATCACACATGGGGATACACTTGGAACACAAAAGAAGGGAGAGGAGCTATGGAGTCTTGCCATGGATCTGGGGTTATGCTTGATTACTGATCCGGCGTATCCCACCCGTTGTGGCACGTCCACAAGCAGGGACTCCACACCAGATCTTACTTTTGTAAACAACTCAAGAGGAGCAAATTGGGAAAATTCAAACATGGATCTCGGGAGCGATCATTATATCATACACATAACCATACGCATACCGAGACAGGAATTTTCAAATTCTCTGATTGGGATCTGCTCAGAAAAATCTGGGCGAACAGCAGGAAAGTGGGGCCTCTAGATGCCGAGCAGGATCCCCTTCAGACGTGGGTCATCCAGCTCAGAGAGGACGTTAATGAGGCCACTAAAGAAATCAGGACAGAGAAAAATATTGAGGCTACGGACAGCAGGCTGGCGCATCTGACTGACGCCAAACAGTCTATATTACAGAGATGGAAAACACAGAGACTTAACAAAAGGCTAAGGAAAAAAATAGCGCAATTAAACAGAGAAATTGATGATCACTCGAAGACCCTCGTGAAGCAACAGTGGGATGAGATCTGTAATTCGGCTGATGGTAGACTCAAACATGGAGCTGGTAGCTCCATGTTTAGCTCCATGGTAGCTCCATGGTAGCTCCATGGTAGCTGGAAGCTCCTCAAGCACTTGCTCAACGAGAATGAAACAAGGACAAGCAAGAGAGCAGCTATATCTAAGTTAGTTCACCAGGAGAGCCAATATAAAACACAGAAGGATATCATGGATAGTCTCGCAGCCAAATATCTCTCACTTAAACAACCAAAAGAAGAAGACGAGAGCCCCTAATATACGGGAGGCATATGTGAAGAACTTGACCGGGACTTCACTGAGAGTGAAGTGAGGGCGGCTCTTCACAGTCTTAATAGTAGATCGGCGGCTGGACCTGACGGAATAACCAACAAGATATTAAGAAATCTGGATGATAAATCAATTTCTTATCTAACTGAACATTTCAATGAATGTTGGAGAAAAGGGGTATACTCAGAGGAATGGAGGGTGGCCAATACTATCCTCATACCAAAGCCAGGAAAACAACTCACTCTGGACAACCTCCGTCCTATTTCCTTAACGTCATGTCTAGGCAAAGCTATGGAACATGTCATCCTTAATCGACTCACTAAATACGTTGAGCAGAACGACATCCTCCCATACAACTTGATCGGCTTTCGTCCTGGGCTGTCAACTCAGGATGCTATGCTGCTGATCAAACACCAACTTATACATGCCAGCCCAGCGCATACGAAAGCTCTTTTGGGATTGGATGTGGAAAAAACTTTTGATCGTATAAAGCATAAGGCAATACTTGGCGTCCTCTCGGAGATGGGGTTAGGTAAGAGACTTTTTAACATGATTGAGGACTTTCTTAGAAATCGAACTGCACAACTCATGCTCGGTGAGCTTAAATCAGAAGCTAAGAATATGGGAAATAGGGGCACTTCACAAGGGGCTGTGCTCTCACCCATGCTATTTAATTTAGCAATGTCCAAGGTTGCAAGAAATCTGGAGAAAATTGAGGTTATACATTATGTGGTATATGCCGACGACATAACCATATGGAGTGCGAAGGGTAATGTAGGACAGACAGAGACCAGATTACAGGAACGTTTATATGTTGTAGAGAACACACTGAAAGACATGGGGTTGAAATGCTCAGCAGCCAAATCAGAACTCTTGGTCATTAAACATCGCAGAAAAGGTCGCAAACCAAGAGGTTACGTTCCGGAAGATGAGCCAAGAGTGTGCTTATACACTCATGAAGGATCCGCAGTCAGGGTAGTTGAAACAATCAAGGTTCTTGGGTATCACATAGACGGAAACAATGCTAACTATAGAACAATACAACATATCTCGAATAAAACAGATGAAGTCATTAGGTTACTAAGGAGAATTACCAATAGACACAGAAGCTTAGGAGAAGACAGCGCTTTGAGGCTAATACACGCCTTTGCTCTCTGTCACTTCACTTATGTGGCTGGATTATTCAAATGGAAGCAGGCAGAACTTAACAAACTTCATGTGATGCTAAGGAAGCTCGTTAAAGTAGCCCTAGGGATACCCAGTAACGTTGCAACTGACAAACTCATGAGTCTAGGGGTGCACAACACAATGGAAGAAATCGCGGAGGCCCAACAGCTATGCGCAACACGAAAGATTGACAAAATGACGAGTTGGCAGGAACATATTACAGGCAATAGGTGCAGAACTGAATAGAGGCTGAAGTAGAATTAACGACTGACGTTAGAAACACGATCATAACCAACCCTCTCCCCAGAAACATGCATCCAGAATATAATGTCGAAAGGAGAAAGGCAAGAGCTAAATCACTCTTGCAGAAAATAGAACAGCAGAACCAATTGGCAGCTATAGTTGATGCAGCCTGGATGAAAGGTAAAGAAGCATATACGACCATTGTCTCAAATTATCAAGGGAAGGTGCAAGATGCTATCACTATTTTTACCAAGGACCCCATGGTGGCGGAACAAGTGGCAATTGCTCTAGCCATCAGGAGTAATAAGTGGGCCTGCATTTACAGTGATTCGAAATCCGCTATAAGGTGTTTTGATAAACGCTACGTAGCTGGTGTTGCAGCTAAACTTTTTGAAAACATTGGGATTATGAGAACTGAAATCCGATGGTTTCTTGCGCATATGGGGAAAGTGGACGAGACTCGGATAAACCTCAATGAGGTTGCTCATGACTTGGCACTAGGACTTGCTAACCGTGACAATCACAACCGAGCCGTTCACCATCAAGCCAGGGAATCTAGAGATCATTTAATAACATACAATGACATTACCAAACACTACTATTTAGGACGCAGGTAATTCCCATTGCCACATTCAAAACTGAACAGGGCTCAGGCAGTCTCACTGCGCTTATTGCAAACAGGTACATATCCCACACCGTACACCATTAATAAAATATATCCAGAGAGGGAGATTAAGAGGGACTGCAACGATTGCAATAGCATCATTGGAATCAGACATATGCTGGTGGGTATCCCGCGACTCTCCGCAACCTCGTTGAAGAATAGACACAGTGGGAGAAAAGGATTCAAAGCCCATTGTTTCAGGACCAACTAAGGGCCGTCCAGAGGGCCCATGATGTCGCTGAAAGGCTTGGCCTGACAGTGCCAACGTGGGAGCGACCCGCCTTGGCTTAAGAAGTCGAGCCTCCGGATATCATTGCAATAAATGTTTTCACACACACACACACACACACACTGTTGAATTCTTGGACTCCCGCCCCTTTGCGGAAGAAAAGCTTTTGGGCGCGTGGAGAAGCGTTGACTGTGCCCAACGTGCCATAATATCACTTTTGAACTTTCTAAGTGAGACTGGTTTAGAAGATCGTCTCTAGAACCTTTGAGACGTGCAGTCAGTGCGAAATGTGTTTGCGCAATAACTTTTTGTGACAAGGTTACTTTTTGTGTGGACAAGATGACTCTTGCGTCGTATTGCGTCTACAGTGCGCATCTTCATATTGTGTATAGTATGTAGTAGCTCATTGTACTATAACCTAATCATCCGCCACCTACCTTTCCTGTTTTTCCCACTTCCCCTTTCCCCAGTGAGCAGCAGCTGGCTAGAAACACGCTCTCCAGGCCGACCTCTCCTCCTTTCTCTTCATTAAAATATACTCCCCTTCCTCCTACCTCTCTGCTGCGGCCCCATGCATGGGGTAAGGCTGCAAGTGATACGGGATTCGCGATGTACGAGCATTCTATTGATATTATCAAAATATATATATTAAAGAAACTGCGTGTATTTGCGCCATATTTTGTCTAATCCTCATCTAGCCCACTAGTGCGTCTCGTCTACTGCGCTCTGTCTCCTCAGTGAGATTCATGCAGGGAGAGCCCCTCCTTCTCCATGGACTTCGGAGGCGGACCGAATCTCGCGCCTTTGTGGCACCCAACAAACTTCGTGCACTTGAATTGCAGTTTACTGAAAGACTAGACGGTCAGGAGCCACCGATGTCGCGCGAGAGCGTGGAATGTCAATATTCCCCATATTCGCACCAAGCGCCTTACACCAGTGGCGGAAGCAAGATCTCTGGTGCTCTAACACCTTGACACAGATGTACGACCGCCATCTCCAGTTACACACTTCAACGACTATATTTCACAAAGAGAACGGAGATAGTGCAGCAGGTTAGGTGATCTAACTTCTCACTAACCTCTGATGGGGTGCGATACGACCGCGTCGTGTCTTCTATGGCACTTGAGAGCGTCGCCAGTGAAGCAGCCTTTCGGAAACTGAAGCATTACCAGACGCAGCCTGATGTTCTCATTTTAGACAGTAATGCTGCGCTGCAACTATTACAGTGCAAGTCGCCCCTGGACGAGTGTATCTGGCGTACGCTACGTCCTATTAAAGAATTACAAGACATTGGTGTGATATTGTGGGCTGACGCCACGGAAGGGACTCGACGAGGCTGAAGTGGACTCGGACAGGCTCAAACAAGTAGCGAGAGCTTAATGACGTAGATGGTTTATATACAGCACAACACTAGCGTCATCAGCATGTACAATGTTGCTAGACGACATAGCGAATAGAAAACTATACATAACCGAAACTGACAATACAACGTATTTCGCCCCCTAAGGAAATTTAGTCGGTTGACCACTTATTGTGCCATTGTCCTGAATTTCAAGCACAAAGACAATCTTTGTCCAACACATTGAGGAAATTAGATGATCGTCCTCTGAGTGCATTACTAGAGCACCGTCCTGACCGATCATCGGCTCAGAAGGCAGTGAAGGCACTTTTGTGCTTTCTTAGAACTTCTGGTTTGCGCCAGCGGCTTTAAGTCAAGTGCTGACCGTACACGTATCTACACCTTCTCTCTCCCTTTTCTCTCTTCCCCTTCTCCCATCCCCCAGCGTAGGGTAGCCAACCACACTATTGACTGGTTAACATCCCTGCCTTCCTGTATTCCTCTCTCTCTCTCTCTCTCTCTTGTAAGTGTTAGGCTAGTAACTTGTGTTCGACTCATTCACTGCCAGGCGCTCGAGACATAGAAACGGTAAGTAAACAAAGCTATTGTAAGCAAACAAGGTAAACATTGTAAGTAAACAAAGATAAGACATTGCAGTACACATATGTTGTTCGATGTGAAGGATACACGGCACAATACGGTAAACGTCTTCTAGGGTAGTCCTTTGGTACTTCAAATAAAGAACAAATGTTTGATATCAGGAACTCTTCTACTTCTTCGGGGCTGCATACGTCGGGTTTCTGGGACTGGTTTGAGAGAGGAAGTTGCTTTTGTACCGCAAGTGTCGGGACGGCTGGGGCCGAAGGGCTCTGCATGAAAGGCAACCTTTATGCGCAGCCACGGGCCCAATGTGACTGCATGATATCGGTAGCTGAGGAGTCCAGGTTCCACCCCAGGTCTGAGTGTACTGAAAGCAGCACCGCGTTTGGTAAGTGGCGCTTGGGCGGAGCAGTTACCGGCAGTTATTTCCAGGGTATTAGGATTGGCGTCGGACACCACGGGCGATACGTCATCCCCCTACCCTCTACTTGGTCGGAGCCCACGGGCGACAGGTCATTCACCCTACCTTCTACTAGGCCGGAGCCCACGGGTGACAGGTCGTTCCCCCTACCTTCTCCCGGATTCGTTGAAAAGAGGATCGACTTCTCCTCCCTGTGCTCGGTAATGCAGGAGGAGGGGCCCTCTCTATGTGCCTGTCACGTGTCATCGACGGAAGCAAGATCCCGCCCACACTTGCAGAGAGCCTATTTAAGGGGCTCCGAAATGTACTTTTGAGATAATTCATACTTCATGCTTTCCTTATTTTCTTTCAACTACCTTTGAATAAACCGTGCAAGTTTCGCACTAGCAAATCGTCTCGCCCCTGCTTGGTCGCCATGATCTACCGGATGCCTGCAGCCCGCCGACAACGCCACGCTACCCAATAAGTAAGGTCGGTCGAGCTTCGATAGGCAGGCGCCGCTACTTCTCGGCAGCAGTACGGTACGTGCTACCCTAGGAGTACGCAACAAGGGCTAGTTCTGCTTGCTGCCAGCGACACTCTTCCTCTTTTTTTCCTATATAGCTGGAGCCGTACGCCCCTCACCCTCCAGCCACTTTTTACAGCGAAAGTGCGACTGAAGACAAAGATGTCATTAATATGCCCCAAAATTGTCAAGTGAATTTTAAGTAACGTAGGCGTTTTCTAACTCTAAAATATAACATGAAACACGACGTAAATCGTTTAATCAAACGTTTTACGTTTGCCTAATGTCCACACAAATAAGTGATAGTGAATTTACCAACATGGCGTAGATGTCATTCATTCATTCATTCATTCATTTATTCATTCATTCATTCATTCATTTACTTATACTGCAATCCCCGCTGGGTGTTTCGGCAGGATTGGTTATAAAACAAAACTGATTACAAGATTTGGAAATTTTGTACGAAATACAGGACCTGACAAGATTAAAATGCAGAAGAAGTACTACTGTCGGAGCCAAGAGCTACTAAATATTGTGAAACTACTAAACGTTGTTTCATTAGTCAGGACGCACGCACACACACACATACAAATTACCTGAACTTGTTCTGTAGGTGATGATGATGATTGAAGTTTATTGGCGCAAGGGCATCTAAGGACTTGTTCTGTAGGGACGCTTTTCTATATTGGCATAAAAAAAACGATTTGCGTCACAGAAAAGGGGAATTGTTCATTGTGTTTCTTCGTGAAATATATTCGTGTAATGGCGGCCAACACTTCCCCTGCCATTTTAGTGGTGGTGCTAAATAATCGAGCGGGTCCGAAAAGTAAGGCTCCAAAACATCGCTCAACGACTAGATGCAATCTCTTGAGGTCCATTCTGCCTTACATGAGAGGCAAACGAAATATCGTGATATTATTGCCGTCCAGTACGACAATCGTAAACAATCTTAAGCACTTTACGGTAAAACTGTAAAAGTTGGCTGGCATGAAATACATACATAAATCATAGCAAACAAAAGAACGAAGGACGCGATTTCATTTATTTATTTATAGATACTGCAATCCCGCATTTTGGGATTTTATCAGGGTGGAAAAAACAATCAAATACACAATACAACATAGCAAAGTGCAAGAAAAAAAGAAACAGTGGCAGGTCGAAGCAAAGAACATCCATACCAAACACTTATCTAAGAAGGGAAGCAAACAAAGTAAGCAGTGATTTGCAAAACCTCATTGTCACTCAGGTTATTTCAATCAGTCACTGTTCTAGAGAAAAAGGAAAACTTAAAACAGTTGTTGCGCGGCACAAATGGAGCTAGTGTTAAAGCATGCCTTTGCCTAGTAGGATATCCGGTTAAGATGGTGTTTATTTCGGAAAGATCTGTTTTATCGTGGCCTTTAATTAGTTTAAATAAAACTTCAGTCGGCTGAGGCGATTTCTTTGACTGATTGATGGCAAGTTAGCTCTTGTTATTAAATTAGTAACTGAAGTTCTATTAAAGCAGTTATGTATAAACCTTACCCCCTTCTTTGCACCCTCTCTACCTTATTAATATTAGTTTTAGTGTAAGGGTCCCAGACACTAGAAGCATAATCTAGAGTAGGAAGAACAATTGATTTGTAGGCGAGAATACGAACTGAGGAAGTAGAAAGTTTCAGAGCACGCCTGAGAAAGAAGAGCTTGAAGTTTGCAGTTGCAGCTACGCAGTCAGTGTGTTTAGTCCAGCTCAGGTCGTTTATAATCCAGAGTCCCAGGTATTTATAAGCATTCACTTCAAATAGATGGGTACTATTAACACTGCATACAAATTTCAAAGGATTTCGTTTATGTGTCATTGTCATGGGATCAGTTTTTTGAAAGTTAATTGATATTTGCCAAGATACACACCAAGCAGCAATATCTTGGAGAGCCCTGTTTAAAAGACAATGATCGGTTCTGTTATCAACCTCAGAAGAAATCACACAATCGTCAGCATAAAGTTTGATTTTAACAGGAATATTACGGACAATATCATTAATAAATATCAGGAAAAGGAGAGGACCAATCACCGACCCCTGGGGAACACCAGAATCTGCAGTTAAGTGTCAGAACAGTGTTCATTGAAGGTTACGTATTGTTTCCGATTGGTAAGATATTCTGAAATCCATTTGACCAGCTGAACATATTGAAGTATTGTGTCCAACTTTTTTTTTAAATTAACCCGCCATGGTTGCTCAGTGGCTATGGTGTTGGGCTGCTGAGAACGAGGTCGCGGGATCGAATCCCGGCCACGGCGGCCGCATTTCGATGGGGGCGAAATGCGAAAACACCCGTGTGCTTAGATTTAGGTGCACGTTAAAGAACCCCAGGTGGTCAAAATTTCCGGAGTCCTCCACTACGGCGTGCCTCATAATCAGAAAGTGGTTTTGGCACGTAAAACCCCAAATATTAACTTTTAAATTAACTTTTTATGTGAAACCTTATCGAATGCTTTCGAAAAATCCACGAAGATTACGTTCATCTGTTTACCTTTATTGAAGAGGCGAAGTCGTGTACAGTTTCAACAAGTTGAGTGCGTGTTGAAAAACCTTTTCTGAAACCGTGTTGGCATGTTGTGAAAAAATTGATTTTTTCGAGAAAGTCAGGTATGTGGGTGCAGTTTATATGTTCTAAGAGTTTGCAAGTTGTAGAATTTAACGATACGGGACGGTAATCTTTAACAGAATATAACAGAACATAAAAGAAGACCTAAAAATTAAAAAAAAAGAACGTAACGTTGTACTGCACGTATAATGGTCGTCAGTCGTTACAGGGTGATTCGGGTCTCAAATTTTGGACGCCGACTCCGTCACATTAAATATACAATGCACTCTACGCTGTCATTCTTCGACGGCTCGTACCGATTCTAGCGCGATGAGCATGGGAACAAATTGTCTCGCATGCCGACTGTCACCTTACTCGAACTGCCAACATTCTTTACCCGCCGTAGTTGCTTAATGGGCATGGTGTTCGGCTTCTAAGCACGAGATAGCGGGATCGAATCCCAGCCACGGCAGCCGTATTTCGGCGGGTGTGAAATGCCAAAACACCCGTGTACTTAGGTTTAGGCGCACGTTAAAGAACCTCAGGAGGTCCAAATTATTCCGGAATCCCACACAACGACGTGCCTCATAATCAGATCGTGGTTTTGTCACATAAAACCGCATAATTTATTATTTAACATTCCTTAAGTGTGTCCTTGGCAGTCGCACAACTCTTGAGTACAAGTAAGTGTCAGGAGTTGTGCGCGAGGTCTTTGATTATGTGGGCAACCTTTATGGCGTTCGATATCTGCTAGTCTACATTGCGGCTGTATTATAAAGGCATAACGGCAACATGGTAGATAATATGGAGAACAGACAAATCCCGCATGTATTACTGCACAATAATTTTAAATAGCGGTATTCCATCACGCACGTGGATAACCGTGACAGGAGACTACTTTGGGAACTAACTGCAAGTACCATATACGTCATACCCAAAGGTGTACCTGACCCGGTGGCCAGTATATGGGGCGCAATATTGCGAGCAGCTTCCGCCATAGCATGCTAACGGACGACGACACAGAGACAGTTTGCACAATTCATGCGTCGTGCCTATTGCCTCAAGGTACAAAACCAACATATCCACGTGTATATACCTTAAGCACATCTCGATCTGCAGCTGCTGCGGTAGCCCATGAGTGCGGATAGCAAAGTCGCTAGGGAAATAATTTTGGGTAACTTCACGAAATCGATAGGTCAGAATCAAAAGCCGTCCACGACGGCATCTCTCGCAGACGCTGTGCGATGTTCGGGCGTTAAGAATGGGTGCCGACTGAAGAAAGGCTGCCACGGAGTGCTTCAGCGATTATTCTAGCTTGCTTACTCCGTACCTTCAATAACAAAAAAATGAATAAAAAGAAGAGAACCGCATCAAAAGCCCTGAATCAATCATCGCTCGTCGTGACTAAACGCTCTGAGGATAATAAGTCAATTTTAGCTGACGAGCGGCTACGCTTTATCAAGAACACTGATAACGCCGGCGGGACAAGCATTGTGGCGAAGTTCATTGAGCACGGATAGTTTTTAATTATTTTATTTTCCTTTTGTTGACGTCATCACGCGTCACCGCGGGAAGGTTGAAACGTTTGATGCCAGTGGACCATGTGGTGGCTCTCACGCGAGCCCTCGTGTCCAGAAAAGCTGGATACGAGTTGTCATACAGCGAGTTTGGTCTGCTTACATACGATGTTTGAATAATTAACTGCGTTCTAGAAGGCTATTCTTGACGCAACCTTCCTCACTTCGAAGTCGCTAAAATTTCGCTCATTGTTCAAGTTGCCAAAACAAGTCGCTGGTCGCTAAATAGAAAGTTTTGTCGCTTAAGAGAAAATAAAGTCGTAGATCTAGCGACAATATAGCTAAAATGTGAACACTGATTACAGACCATTGAACTATGAAATGCAAAGATTATTTTTTTTTCGAAGGTGTTTACGTTCGACGACTCCAGTAAATATGGTATGGTGCAAGCGGTAAAAAGGTGAAACATGTTTTTGACAGCCCAATGACAACGTCCGCTGCAATGCAGACATACGCAAGACGCGTCCCACAGGCGGCTCACACTGCGAAAAGCCCTTAACTTTTGCTTAGTGCGGCCGGTCGAGCGTCATCTGCTACTGCGCATGGCGTCGAGGCCCGAAAGACAATCCTCGCTGCCTAAGGAGGGAATACGCAGATATAGCTGTGGAACCGCGTGTTCTTGAAACATGTGTAGGTGAAGAATGGCGGCTGGAGCTGTTGAGTTAGCTCTTTTTTTTTCTCCCTCGTTATGAAAGCTTAGGAAACCTGTGTTTTAAATATATAGGCGGCTCATTCAAAACTTGAGAACAGGAAAGTGTGGTGTGACTCGTCGTTTAACATAAACACGAAACTGGCAGTACGCATAGCTAATGAACGTGTTCGATGAGTTCGATTTAAAAAATATATATATTTGAAATGGCCCCCTATGCTCAGTTTTCGTGGTCGGTCATTGATGCGACCATCGCAGGCCCTAGAAATCAGAATCGTAAGCGGGGCGTTGCGATGGAATTGCTCCGAGAGCAAGCTCGACCGGCCCCGCTAACGGAGAATGGTGCGCTGGAACCGTCATCCGTCGAACCAATGCCTCCTTTACTAGATGCCTGCCGCGTCGCTAGTCTTCCTATTGGAGCGGAGGTTCCCGTAGTTCAGGGTAGTCGCGGAGAGACGGCGCTCGCAGCCGACCCACTTCCTGTTGCGGAGGAAGTGACGATTACTAGGCTGGCGCGCGCTCGACCAATGGCTTGACCAGAGACTGTGGGTCCTGTGCCTCCGGGATCGCATCAGACGCCGCTAAAATCTCGGAGGCATGGCTACGTGATTTAGGTTTGCAGCGGCCACCGCAGCTAGCGCTCGCAGCCGACCCGGGTTAACCCGGGTGGGGAAGAGTAAAGAGGAAAGGGGCAGGAACCAGCTTCTCGGCTCACGCGGCAGGCATCTAGTAAAGGAGGCATTGGTCGAACCAAAAGCGCCTAGCAGACGGCGCGTCCCATAAACTTCTGCGATTTTACGCCTCACCTCTTTCAATGGGGAAACTGTTTAAGAGCTCATTCTTGCTCGTGAATGCCGCCAACCACGCTCGTCTTTTTGCTCATACTTTTGAAGTACAGTCCAAAAAAGTCGACTCGTTAGAAACTCGATCGAGGGTCTTACGTGATCCTCTTAATTGTGAATCTGCCACACCAAGCCTATTAAAAGGCCCCTCACCAAGTCTGGCCATTTTGAGCTGACAAGCGCAGAGCATGCAATGCGCACTAACTATCGTGTCTGCAAAGCATATTATATCGCTACGCACCGCGGAAAGGGTTGAAATTTTAAACCGAACGCCGTTTTTCCTTCTCCTCGCGGCCGCCGCGCTCCAAGCCAGTGTCGCGTCCCTGCACCTAGGTAGTCATGTCAGCAGTGTGACGTTGTTCGTGGTGACACGTGACTTCGAGAAATATTGAAGGCAACATCTGTTATTTGTGTGATCTGTTGCTTGAATTGGAGAATTGAAGTTTAGAGAAATAATAAAACACACAGACGGAATGTCTGCGTGTTTTTTTTTTGTTTTGTTTTCGCACCGAATCAAAAGAGATGTACTTCTGCTTCGTCTGCTCGTTCGCACGGTCGAACAGTCACGTGCGCAGGTAGCGAAACCATGCCATTTTCAAGCGTGTTCCAGCGCGGGATCATGTTCTGCGATCCGCTTGTTCTGCCTCAATATTCGTGTAGCACTGAATGATACCGCTAACCATATTTCATTGTGCACAGCGCGCAAAATCGCGCGCTGCACGAACGAAACAACAGCTCGCGCGCGACGCCGTCAGCGGAAATGCGTAGCGCCTGAAAGAAAAAAAAAACGAGGAGAAAAATAATGAAGTCGGGGCCTGTGACGTATGCGTCACGCGATTTTCGAGGTTTGGTATGGGACAACGCAGGGAAAGAATTTTGCTTGTAAAGGCTAGACGGGATGAGTGGAGAGAGCGGCTAGCTTGGCAGTGGAGCCGGCCTTCTGAAATCATGGGTTCGCGGCACTGAAATATTTCTATCTCGGCTATTAATGAGCCGATTTGAAAATTTTTTTGCGGCAGAGCGCTCCCTAGAGGACACATAACCACTTCCAGCATATAACTACTACCAGCTAGGCAGGCGATTGCTGCCCCCACCTCACCCCATGCTGAAACGTCGCCAGGCAGTCATCTGGCGACAATTGCAAACACAAACATTCCCCAGTCCGGTGCGAATGCAGCACATTTTCCCCGCGCAATACCCGACTGCTCTTTGCAAATTATGTCAGGAAACTAGAGCGACGCTGTCACACATGTTGTGGGAGTGTCGGGTTACATCAGCTACAATGGCAGTAGCTCCGGAGGCTCTTGCGTCGAAGTGGGCCGCCATCCTGCGCAGCTCCAACCTCAAGACACAAGAGTGGGCTGTCCAGCAAGCCCTAGAGGCGGCGACGAGGCAAGGCCTCGAAGTCCCCTCATGGTAGACCTGAGCCCGGGTCGTCAAATTTGCCGGATTCAAAATAAAGTTGTTTCCATCCATCCATAACCAAAATTTGCTGTGGGGCCTGGTGAGGGGCCCTTCAAAAAATATCCATATGCCCTATACCATAATCCTATGTGGGGATATAGTAACATACGGGTCTTTATACAGGTACAAGGCATATATGATACATATATGACCATGTATGATTATGGATACAAGGCATATATGAAGACTGCGAGTTTATTTCATTTTCTGTTTGCTCATTTTCTCAAGCCAACAGACAGTAAACGCGTAAATGTTCTCTTTTATTTTATGTGTAGAAATAATCATGAATGAGGATTAAACTTGCGATAAACTTTCATCAAGCCGGAAGGTAAAGGAAAGAGGAAGAAAATAATATTTGGGGTTTTACGTGCCAAAACCACTTTCTGATTATGAGGCACGCCGTAGTGGAGGACTCCGGAAATTTTGACCACCTGGGGTTCTTTAACGTGCACATAAATCGAGGAAGAAAAGAGAACTAGCTTCCGGTGGGGGCCGCACCCACAACCTCGAATGGCGTGCGTGATGTTCTGCCAATTGAGTTACGGCGGCGGCTCTCCTTTCATCCATTTTCCTGAATATCTGTGTAGATGTACTAAAGCAATCCCTGGGAGTGTTATATCCAGTGCCACTGAAGGCCATGGTTGCGGTTGTACACCATCCATTCCGCTGGCGTCACGCTGGCGTCACGTAGTACGTGATCTTAGCAGCAAGTAACTGGTCAAAAAGCCTTGATGTCCGTGTTGCCCTTTCTCTTCTATTTTAAGGGCTAAAGCACACGCGCGTGCGAACCCGGCATACGGGAGAGTGAACATATCTTACATGGTGTAATATCTTTCGCTATATTGCAGGTTTTCCTTTCTTTCTTTAGTTCTAATCTAATCTCCTAGGCTCCTCGAAGGGCGTTTCCAACTTGAACATAGTGAGGAAAGGCGCAATAATCGCTGGACACGAAAGTTTCGCAAGTTTCCGCGCTATTTCCGTCGTCGCGGCTCCTGTGGTACGCCCACGAAGGCCGATCGGGCCTTCGTGAGTAAACCAATCGATTTCGCCGCCTATTGTTTGGGCAAGTGGTTCTCCGCCGTCGTCCCCTCCGTGCCCTATATTTCAATTTCTGAGCAGCGAGTCGCCCGCGATACGACTTCTCGGTGATGACGGCCACGGGCAACCGGTCAAGGCGACGTGCTCCGGCGCGCGTGCGCTCTGGCGTCACGTATAGTACGTACGTGGCGACTCTCGAGATTTCGCGCTTGATCACGCCTCGCCGTGCACTCAACTGCACCGCCGCTTTGTCGGATACAACCGGACAACGTTCGACTGACACGACAAGAATGAGTGCTTAAGGACAAAAAAAAAAGAACTTAATAAAATAAGAAGTTTCAGTTTCACTCAAAGTGCGAAGCTCCTCGAACGCGTTCAAGTATAGACCGTGATTGCGACTGATGCTACCGTCCGTGAAGTCAAGAAAAATTATATGTATATCGTATCGCCTTCTCTCAAATGCCCTTTTGCAGTTCGGCTGCCTAACTGCAGACGTTCCTTTTGCGCCCGAATTACCGGCAGTTGTTTTTGCTCTACGTTCCCTTCGCCTTTGTGTAGTCAGACTTCTTCAAACAGGCCGTGTGTCCGCTTGTTTTTCGCCAACCGGGACAAATTTGTCAAACGGTTTTAGCAGGTGCTTTTCTTCCAGAGAATTTATGCCTCTTTTATTTCGTGTGGGTTCCAGATCACTGAGGCTTAATTAGTTCTACATGAGTCTTATTCCCTCACGGTGGTCATCCCGTGGTGATATGGAGACATTGTGATGTTGCCATACATGTTCCGCGCCACACGAGGTGCGGTTCGGAAAATTTACTGCTGTGAGTAACTCTGACAAATCTTCGTTGTCCTTTTCTTAGTTTCGGATACTTAATTTTCACTAGAACCGCGGATGCGTTCCTGCTCGAAAGTTTTAGGCCTTGTTCAGAAGACTGCGTTGCAGTGTTCCCCCGTTCAATATTTGCGTGCGGCGGTTTGATCTAGCTTCGTCCCCTTTCTGTCATTTTGCAATCTAGAACAGGCATTGTTAACATGTCGTTCCATTTTTGGTTAAACAAGCGCTTTTGGAGAACGTATTTCGCAGGCATGTGCTGAACTAAAGATTATGGGGTTTTACGTGCCAAAACCACTTTCTGATTATGAGGCACGCCGTAGTGGGGGACTCCGGAAATTTGGACAACCTGGGGTTCTTTAACGCGCACCTAAATCCAAGTACACGGGTGTTTTCGCATTTCGCCCTCATCGAAATGCGGCAGCCGTATGTGCTGAACTAGACTCTTCAGTCGGCCTTTTTAGTTTGGTGCTACCGCTGAGGGTTTATAGTCAAGGCAACGTTTGCGATGCAATTTTTCTTATTTCCTGAGCGAGACAAAAATAATTGTGAGCAAAGCTTTTTTTTTTCTTGTTATCACGTTGTTTTACGCTAATATTTTCTTTATTACTATTTTTATTCAATTCATATCCGTATCAAGTAACTTCTAATTTCGACATATTCAGTCATTTATTATGGTTCAGCATATCTTCATCAATTCTTTGTTAGCTGCACCTCTTGCCATTTCCCCCCCCCCACTTCTTTCTGTCGTGCCTTTGGGCCCTGAAAGTATTTACAACAAACAAACAAACAAACAAACAAACAAACAAACAAACAAACAAACAAACAAATAAACAAACAAACAAACAAACAAATAAATAAATAAATAAATAAATAAATAAATAAATTCCTCAAAATTATTTTTAGTTTTGCTCCTCCTCCTCCTCCTATGTATTCTTGGCTCCTTCAAATGCAGCCTCTTTCTTGGCCAGTACGTCGTAGTAGGTTTCAGTATTTTTCTGAGGATCGATACAACTAATCCATGAAGTCGACATCCATAGCCACGCACTGATATTCGCACTATTTCGCGCAATATCAGTTGCAGAAAGTAGTCGTATTCTCTGCGGTGCATGCACCAACTTATGCGAAGGCGCGGCTTTCCTTCTCTATCCCATCCTGCCTCTGGTATCGTTTCAAGGGGCACTGCAGCGGCTTTCAAACAAATTAAGAATACGTTCGCGATGTCCAGGCCGTACGCCATGAGCATGCCAGTCCAATATTAACTCACCCCAAGCACTGGAGAGCCCACGCTTCTAGTAATAGAACGTTCGCTCACCGCACTGGCTCGTTCTCGCCAAAAACAGCTCGGCCAACGCTCTCTGGTGTACCGCGTACAGGAGCGCCTAGAAAATCAGGCACTTCCAAAGTGCCAGCGAAGTCAGACTAATGGCTCCCTTACCTAGCACCACCTATGAATATTAATAAAGCTTGCGTGAATTTATGAATGAAAGAATAATTAATTATCCTGTGGCTTTCGAGGGCCCCTCTATTTGGCCGCACTCAATGACGTCATAGGTCACGTGACAGCGCACGTAGACGCCAGCCGTCGGGCGACTGTTAATAGAAAGTTTTAGGTTAGGGGACGCAAGCGGCTTGCGTACGTAAGAACTAGCGGCGACAGTACTACACATGCGCAGACCCAGACGTAGGGGTCTACGCATGCGCAGTGCTATAGCCCCTAGTTCTTGCGCACGCAAGCCGCTTGCGTCCCCAAACCTAAAACTCTCTAATGACCATAATAGCGCACACCTGTTATCTTACGTGTTCGTCTTAAAGCTTTAGCTTATCCGTATACGAGTTATTCTTCACGGAATATAGCCCATGTTAACAGAGAAGTGCACAGTTACCACCATCACGACCACCTCCACCACCTTCACCATCATCGACAAATCCGGATTTTTCCGTTGAGCTACAGTGCCTATAGTAGGATGCAACTTTAAAAAGCAGCAGTTGGCAACCAAGGCGCACGGACCGCGCGGGGTTGTTACTCCGCCAGCCAATCACCGAACCGAACAAAATCGTCGTCATGCGACCATTTCAAAATGGCGTCGTACGTAAAACCTCCGGCGTCTGCTGTTCTTGAAGTGCCTTTGCATCGGCGGAAGCGACAAGGTGTGCGACATGGACAAAGTTTATGGAGTCTTAGCATTTCACTCTTCAAAACCCCGCGGTACAGTTCATTTCATTGCTGACCCCGTTTCACTCATGAAACTTCACTGCCAACTGAAGTGAAAGTTGACAATAAATAGTTGCAGCGAAGCAAGTGTTTTATTTCAGTTAAATAAACAATTAGGTTTTCACCGTTCCACTCTAACAAACGAATGAAAAGGTCCAAAATTACGCGCTTTTAATGTTATTTTTGTGGTTACCGCTTTATTTAGGTAACAGGAAAAGTTTGAAGTACGAACTACTTGCAACCTTGCGGAGGAACAGTGGCTGGCGGATATGAGGGCGTGGGAGGGGCTTCCCTGCAGAGTTGAGTTGTATATGAATATACTTGCTAGTATGGCACCCGGAGGGCTCTCCCAATGGGAGGAGGTGGCCACGCTAGCACTGCCTTGCAACTTTCACCGCCGTGGGTGCTGCGCGTCGTTAAGGAAAGTTGATATCAACAAGGGACTAAAGCAGGGGTGCCTTTTATCCCCACTGCTGTTTATGATGTACATAATGAGGACGGAGAGGGCGCTAGAAGGAAGCAATATCGGGTTTAATCTCTCATACAAACAGCTGGGTACAGTAGTAGAGCAGCAGCTTCCAGGTTTATTTTATGCGGACAACATTGCGTTGCTAGCTAACAAGCAAAGTTATTTGCAACGTCTGGCTAACATCTGTGGACAGTAAGGCGAGAATTCAGGTTTTAAATTTAGTGTTAGAAAATCAGGTGTAAGGGTATTCAATGAAAAACAGTGAACAGACAGTGGCAATACAGGGCCAGGAAATATCTCGGGTAAGAGAATATAAATACCTTGGTATAGTGGATAAACGAAGGCAATAGATATATGGAAACACAGGAAAACACAATAGAAGTAAAGTGGAAGAGAAATGCAGCCATAATGGAAGCACAGGGCGCTATGGGGATACAATAGGTACGAGATGCTCCGGGGTATGTGGAAAGGTGTAATGGTTCCAGGACTCTCCTTTAGGTATGCGGTTGTTTACTTGAAATCGGGTTTACAATCAGGAATCGATCGAAACGAAAGGTCAGACGGACGCCTCGCATTGGGCGCTCTCGGGAAGACTACAAATGAAGCTGTGCAGGGTGATATGGGCTGGACTAGTCTTAAAGTGAGGGAAGCTCACAGTAAAATTGATTATGAAGAATGAATGAGGAATACGGACGAAATTAAAGGGGCTGGGAGAGTGCTGAGGTATCTGTACAGGAAAAACATTGATTCACAGTTGAGGAAAAGAAGTAGGAAGCTTACCAGCAAGTATGCGGCCTGTAGGGTGTGCAACACAGTAACAAGGAACGTCAAGCGGAAAGTCAGAGAGGCCTAAATAATCTCATGGGTAGCGGCAATGGAAAAGAAACCTGCCATGAGTAACGACTTAAGAGGAAAAAACGAAGTCAGGAAAGAAACAATTTATGATAACTCAAAGGGAAGCTCATTACTTTTCGAAGCGACATAGGGATGCCTTAGAACACGCACCTAAAAAGCGAGATATAAGAAGGAAGAAGAAGCATGTGCTTGCTGCGGGAAGGATAGGGAAACGATGGCGCATGTTCTATTAGAATGTGAAGACATCTGCCCAGCGGTCGATCTAGGCACCACTGGCCTCCTTGAAGCCCTTGGGTTCCGCGAGAGCAGGGGAAAAGTAAACATGTCCGCGATAGAGATTAGTAAGAGGTGATTGGAAGATTGGTGGAAGAAAAGTAGGGAAACGACAAAAAATGAAGACGTACAAAAGCAAAGTTCGCAATAACGGGTCAGAAAATTTGGTTGTGGGAGTTCATAGTGTTTTTTATTTTTATTTTTGGAACCTAGGTAGGACATTAGGCAGTATAATAGCAAGAGCTTGGTGGTGCAACCCACTGCCTTGTTCCAAAGCGGACGCTCATAACATCCATTCAGCCATCCGTCCGAAAATAAACCTGCCATGACTAACTATACTTAAGAGGAAAAAACAAAATCAGGAAAGAAACAATTTATGATAACTCAAAGGGAAGCTCATTACTTTTCGAAGCGAGATCAGGATGCCTTAGAACGCGTAGTTATAAAGCGAAGTACATTAAGAATGAAAAAGCATGCGGTAAAGCTAGAAAAACGATAGAACATGTCTTATTAGAATGTGAAGATAACTACCCAGCTTTCTGTTTAGGCTGCTCTGACGTGCTTGAAGCCCTTGGGTTCCGGAATAGCAGGGGGGAAGTAAACATGTCCGCAATATAGATTTGTAAGAGGTGATTGGAGGTTTGTTGGTAGAAAAGTAGGGAGACCACAAACAACGGAAGCGTACAAAAACAATTCTGCCGAAGATGTTTCAGAAAGTTTCATGCTGGTGAACCTGCGAACGTTATCGGAACAGGAAAGCATTTCGGTCTGACGTACTTCTTGTTTTAATTTTTCGCTCAACAAGCCCGAATCATTTCTTCCTCCGACTACCATCATGTTTAATTGTGTAAACAAAGAGAAAGTGTCCTTACGGCTCCTCGTATCCTGTTACCTTGAAATGAAATGGCCCGTTGTAGGCCTTCAAGAAGTAGTACATCTTTGATTCAAAGTATGATTCAGCTTTTCACATTCTTCTGTATTCGTCCTCACATCAATGCGTTATCCATACTTGAAGAAGAACGTAAGATATTGATAGAGAAAATGAAACACAATACGGCACCCCACTGAAATGCAAGTGATATTTTGTTCCCACGAGGACGATGGGTATGTAGGACAGAGGTGCTCCTCAGTGATACAGCGTTGCCAAGTTAATGGTGAGCCGTGTGGGTCGTTGTGGTTTGTAAAACGCGCAGCGTATTGGGTTCCGTGCCAACTTGTTTTTGGTGGCAAACAGCTTTGATGGTAAACAGTCTTGATAGCAAACAACGCCTGTCCTTGTGCTCTCTCTTTCTCTCTCTCTCTCTCTCTCTCTCTGTGTGTGTGTGTGTGTGGTCGTCTGTTTGCGTAGGTATAAAAATTGTTTGCTAATATGCATCTACTCACCCAACAACAAGTTCTAAGCTACACTTGTTTTTGATGGCTGGTGGTGTTAGCTGGATTTCACATTGGTTCAAACCGAATACAGGTTGACAGGTGGTGTTCAGGCCGAGAAATTGCCAGCAACGCTTGCAAGGATAAGTCCACCTGCCGCAAGCAACACCTCTTCTCCATACATCGTGCAACCAGGTAACTGTTCTACACCCATTAATCTTTAACTAGCGATATCGTGCGCGCTGGGCCTTGAATCGCTGCTCCAGAGGCAGTTTCGTAAAGAGGCACCTTTTTATCTATTATTCTACTATGTTCATCTCTGCCTCTCGCATCTGATTTATCTCGCTCTCTCTCTACTAATAGGTTTGATACAGCAATAACCAGCACTTCTCCCGCAAGTTCTGGGAAACTGCGTCGAAAGGTTCGTGTTCTTGTAGATTCTTCGCCAGCTCATTTAATCGCATTGCCGTTTATAGTGTTTGTTGTTGCTCTTTATTTATTTACATTCTAGTTAGCGGACAGCAACACTAGAGCCATCCGTTAGGATTTCACGCATCGAAGGGCTTCCCATCGATGAATCGCGTGATAAGGTCGAGCGCAACCTCGGGCTGGTCGAAGGGCAGGATGTGACCGGCGTCCCTAACAAGGACCTGCGTGAAATTTCCCACTTTCCGGACGTATCCAGCGACACCGTTTCCGTCCGGTCTCTTCCAAATCTTACGCTCCGCCTTGTCGAAAGCTTCCTTGCCCGACCATTGGATGCTGCACACGAAGTTGTCCGTCAGTGGGTACGCGATGATAATGTCCAGTTGACCGTTGTATATGAGCACCTTGTACTGCGGCTTGTCCATGAGGGATGCGAGCCACGGCTTGACGGACTGCATGATGTCCTCCTGAAGGTGCCTCTCAGTGGCGTCACCGTTGTTGAAAGTCAGGTTACCCACGTGAATGGCTTTGCGGACAACGGGCGAGTCGACAAAAGCGTGGTACCAGCCGAAGCTTTCCGGCTCTTTTGAAAGGAGGAAGTTGTAGTAGAAGTTGAGGCCGGTGACATTCTTAAAGTACGGCGGTTTAGAGACGGTGTCACCGTTTATGAGTTCATCAAAGATTAGGAACGCATCCAGGTACCGCCCTCGTTTGATGTAAGCGACGGCCCGGGCAGTCTCCGTGCGAATGTAGTCGGATTGCCGCCTGTCTACTAGGCCAATTTGGTACAAGAAGTCGGCGTAGTCGAACATGGTCTCCGGGTCGACCATTCCGTCCCCGATGGCGATGCCGCGCAAGTTGATCTTGACCCTGGGTGCAACGGCTGTGTCGATGGCGTGCGCGATGGCCGGCACGTACTTTCCTGCAACGAGGTGACAAACGTGTATGATGTGACAGTGAAATTCGCCAAACTGGAGCTCAGCGACTGCAGTATACATGTCGCTTCTCTGCGAGTCCCGCAAGACAAGTAACCATATCTATAAAAGGAACTTCTTGTTGTAGTAGTGAGCTTGGTTTTAGGTATATGCTTAAGGGATCTAATGGGAAATTCTCAAGGACGACGTGCAGACGATATAGGTATAACTTGTACTCATCAAGTTATTTGTATGTGCATACCACCTATATTATTATTCGACCCAATGTTGTGTTAAATATACGGAGGTTAGGTTTACGCTACACGTATTTTTCTTTTCCTATTTAGCACGTGTCAGGGAAAGTGCACGAACAAACTTTACTCACCGGCGTACGACTCTCCCGTTGCATAGAAGTCGTTGGCCGCGTACTCATCGAAGAGCGTGAAGAACTGCTGCAGGGCCTCGTGCAGGTCACGGCCGACGTCGACCTCGTTGCGAGCGTAGCCGTTGTCGTCCTGGGTGAAGCTGAAGCCGGCGCCGACCGGGTTGTCGATGTAGAGCATCGAGTAACGCTGCGCCCACGTGGTGTCGCGAAGTTCGGGCACACCGCCTTTGGCCACCCTGTACGGTCCATGCTCCACGAACAGCCCGAACAGCGAGGAGCCTCCCGGGCCTCCCTGCAGCCACAAAACCACGGGCGCCTTCTCCGGATTCTCCTGCAAGCCAAGCCAAAGCCACGAGCGAAATTCGGAGCCCCTTTCTCCATTGCGGTCTGCTACTGAGAATAAAGCCAGCTCTGGTAGACCCCTGATGAGAGGAGACTTTGAAAGAAGATAAATGCAGCTGGTTTCTTTCAAGATGGACACTCGGCGTATTCCGTGTTCTGTCTCCTCGACCGTCCCCTCGGGTTTGATGAAAAACCCTCTGTGCGCGTGGTCTTCCTTAGTTCGTACATTGCACGTCCCACGCGAAATTATGTTCCCTCGGTCAAGGCACAGGAACGTCCCCACCAGTCGTGATTTAAAATGCCACCGTAATCGTCGTGCCGTCGATCTCGGTACAGACGAAGTCCGTGCTATGCACGCCGCGATCGCATACACTGGGGTTCCGGCGCTCAGCCGCCGTCGATGCCTACGTTTCTTGCAGTGGTCCGTGCCTGCTGCGCGGCTGCGTAAAGTGCTGACGGTGACAACCTATAGCCCGGTCAAGGCTGCCGCCGTAGTCCGAAGGCGCTCTGCCTCGGGAACACCACGCCAAACCATTCTGCGACTCATGTCAAATATGGCAACGTTGGGTTGTTTACACGAAAGACTCACAATAGCGACGATTTTATTGCCGCATCTGAGTGTTGTATCAAACGTCGCGTTGCTTTTACGGAAACCACGGGTCATATAAAGAGACGTTAAAATTTCTTGTCAGTGTTTCTTTTTTTCTTTTCATTTCTGTCCTACGCAACTTGCATTATTCTTCTTTTCACTTTCTTTTCATTTTTTTTTTTGCATCACGACGCTTTATGTTGCGTTGTTGAGTTTAATGTTGTGCATGAGAACTAAATGGCGTACTAGAAAATACAGCTTTCCTCAGGAGAGACAGACAAAATCTGATACGAAGGATATCTTCGAATTCTCCGATGCTGTGCTCTCTGTGGTAGAAATGTTTGTTCCACTTCTATGGAATCGACATTACCAAGCCTCTTAGCACCAACATTACTGCACTACATGAACTTATTTCGAATATATTGTAATCAGGATGATGAAGTCAGCGGCCGTATATATCCGCGCCAGCCGCCATTGTACACCCTGCCGTCATTCTCCCGTATACAGCCCGGATGACTCTGAGTGGAACCCAGTTTCTGAAGACGCTCAGCGGCGCGCTGAAGAATGTAGTCAGCTCGGACGACATAAACACTGGCATGATATCGACAAGCCTGTTCATATCGTATACATCCCGGCTGGCTCACTCGTGTGGCTTCGAATTCCATTTCGGAAGTGTAAATACTACAGCTCCTACCCGATAGTCCAGTTTACGTTGGATCCGTCAATTATACATCGCAGATCCACCGACATCTGTTTCCGCCAACCATCGATCGCCGTAGACGAGAGACTGTTCACGTCGGCGACCTCAAGCCACACCACGACCCTGTATTGGCGCCCTAAGTCGCCAGGATGGCCCCTCTTCGCCGCCAGGGTAATGAAGAAGACGATGTCAGCGCTCTGTGCTCCCATCGCTGGAGCGCGATGATTATATGTACATAGGCCGCTTCTGCTGCCATATCTGAACTGTGTTTGCTGGCTCTTATGAATTATTTTTATTTGACCATACTGTGAGCCTAGAACGACAGAAAGCTGAGCTAGTTGGTAAGGATTCATTATGCAAAATAGAAGTGAGGCGTGCAGACAGGACACAAAAGTAGAGAAGTTCCCGGCGTTCGTGTTGTCCACTTCTCTACTCTTGTGTCCTGTCTGCACGCCTCACTTCTGTGAGCCTTTATTGCACAGGCCCAAACAGGAAGTGCGTTGTAAAAATGCACATGAGCATGGGACTAACAGGACGAAAAGAAAGAAATAAAAGAAGGAAGAAAAAGAGAACAGGGAACGCTACCATATATCAACACTGCCATTCAACACAATAAACTTTCTTTGTTTCCTGTGATTGAAAAAGGAACAACAATAAAGTCCTCACAACAATTATAATATTGGTCGTATGACATTATTGTAGTTACGGGGAGTTCAATAAACAACCACTTTTCAGTGCATCGCAACATGTACATCCCAAATCATAAAGTAGCATGCAAATACACGTGTACCGTTGCCCAAGCATTCATCCTGCGCATTGTAGTGTGAGGTACGTGCTCAAAGAGTATCACGCGCAACCAAATTATGGATCCAATTTTCCAGCAGTGCCATGTACATAATCTGATTCAACAATTTTTTTTTTGGCAAATCATTCCAGATTTCGATTTCCTACGAAAAAAATTGAATACTTGAACGTGTCGCAATGTGTGCGATACTGCCTGATGTGTTTATGATGGCAGGTTCTGTTGGAATGTCGATGCAGTGGCTGCACGTAATCTCTCTTGTTGATATTAATAATGTTGTAATGATATAGCATAAAAAGAAACTTCGTGCCACCACGACGCCGGGAAACAGTGGTAGGCGGCGTTGCTTGGTTTCTAAGAGCACTTACGCTCAGGAGTCGAAAATATTTAGAGATGTAAATCGCAATATAATTCCCAAGAGAAGGGAAGCGCAATCGAGGACGGCAGGTAACTAGGTGGCAAGATGAAATTAGGAAATTTGCGGGCGCAAGTTGGAATAAGTTGGTGCAGAACAGATGCGATTGGAGGTCGCAGGGATTGACCTTCGTCCTGCAGTGGACATAAAAAGATGATGATGATGATAAATCGCAACACTTTATTTTGGGTGCTTTCTAATTGCTATGTGAGCCGTTTCTGGTACGGGTTCTACATTATGCTACCACACTAAAGAATCAGGCTTACAAAAGCTCTATATACTGTTAGATAGTTTCACATAGTATGGTACTTCAGTTAGCTTTATTCGCAAAAAGCCGAGCGTTCGGAAGGCCTTCAGTAATGTGTTATCAATACGAGCATTCCATTTCAATTCACTTGTAAACGTTACGCCTAAATACTTTATTGCGTTAGTTTGTATTAAATCAGTACTCATTAATCTATGATTGAATTCAGTAAGCGTCTATCTATGAGTTACGACCATATACGTATGTTGTTTTCTGAAGATTAAATTCCATTCCCCACGTGTCACACCAACGAGTTATATTGTTCACTGTATCATAAGAAGCCAAGAAACACTGGCACGAAGGACAACATAGAGGAAATTACTTGTGCTTAATAAATGAAAAATAAAGAAAACTATATATTAATGGAAATGAAAGTGGATGAAAAAGCAACTTGCCGCAGGTGGGGAACGATCCCACAACCTTCGCATTTCGCATGCGATGCTCTACCAATTGAGCTAACGCGGCGCCGTTTCCCCATCCACTTTCTTGGGTATTTATGCTACCTAGTAGAATCTTAAGAGTGTTAGCCAGCGCCACCCCTCGGAGACCTTGGCGGTGGATGTGGCACATCCTTTCTTCCGCAGGCATCACGAGAACGTGATCTTTTTGGGTGCAGGCAACCGGTCAATAAACCCACATATGCTACGTGAAGGCATCAATGTTGCCGGATTCGAGACCCCCGTTATGTAATAAACGAGAAGAAAGGGCGTTAACCGATGGGCCCGATTTTTATAAGTCATATCATAAAAAGCCAACAAACACTGACTCAGCGACTGCCGCGCGTGCGCACAAACCTATTGGGAAAATGTGTTTGCTGCAATGCACATGTCTCGTACGACCAAACTTGCCATTTCTATTTTTCTGATCAAGCCTTGTGGCTTCGATAAACAGGGCCAGAACTTTTGCCGTTGATTTCCTCATGAAATTCGTTAACGTAAACCCGCCTTTCGCGTCTCTTATTTCTAACTTCAATTTGCATGCTAGCTCTCTTATCCCTGCATAATTTATCTTTCTTTTTTTCGTCGTCATTTGAATTTTCGTTTGAGGTTAATTATTCTCCGTGTGATACCTTCTTTCATTTTATTTTTCTAGTGCTTTGGCACCTCCTCGTCTGCTTTTTCAATAACGCCATAAATTACTATGTTATTTCGGCGGCTTCTATTCTTCATGCCATCAACTTTAATAACGAGGTCATTCAGTTGTTTGCTCGTGCTGTTGATACAACTTTCACATTCCAAGATCTTTTGTTCGCATTGTCTCAATCGAGCTGGCTTATCCTCAATGGTAGTCATTCTTGTTTGTATGCCAGATACTGTTTTTTCCCACTTGCTTCAGATTAGAAGTCAATTCTTTCAATGTCTCGTTTGTTTTACTTTGTTATTTCAGTATCTCCTTCAGTAAGTCTGTATTCTAGCCTTCGTCGCTTCCTGAGTCAGATGTGCAGTGCTGGATTGAGTTCTACACCCCCTCATTTTAGGAGTAACAGTCTCATGGCATCATAACACTTGCACACCAAATGGACTCAGTAGCACCGTTAGGGTTACGTCATCATCTCGAACAGAATATACGAAATACTCGTCACCAACCTGCGCGAAAAATAAAGAAGTGTATGAACCTGTGTCCCGACACGGTGCCACCAATTCCACCGACGTGTGTGGCGTAAAGATATTAGTGCGATCATCAGTAAACTCCGTATACAGTGTCGAGAATGCAGTGTATGCACTAAAACCTACCTTATATGTGCAAAGCATCTATTCCATGATTTACAGGGCGGTCCGAAGAACACGCTTCAGAGAGCGCAGAGAGAAGCCAGACAGGATTTGCCCATATTTGCGCCGCATTTCACGCGAATGCCGCGATGACGACCCTTCGGAGCTTTCTCTCACATTCTTCATGTACCTGTAAACCGCACGATTTCACGGAGCTTCAGGCCGGGGCCTTGGGCAACGTACCTTGGCCGGGAAGAACCAAAAGAAGAGGTTGCTTCCGTACTGCTTGTTGACTGTGAGGAACCCCGAATATCCTGGAAAGTCCGGCACGACCCCGAGCGAGCCGACGCGGCTGAGGTTGCGCGCTTTTTCCAACTGGCCAGCCTCGATCAGCGGCGTCAGGAAGAGCGGGTCGCCCACGTCGCCCAGCTGCGACGGTGCTCTGCGGAGGCTGTCTGGCCTGCGGTGGCACGCGTGAAAAAAATTTTTTTTTTTTTTTTGGGGGGGGGGGGGGTGTGACATCATGTTTAGGGGCGAGATCTAAGAGCTCCCTCGCTTGGGACGAGGTCGTGAAGACGAGCTTTCTTTGACACTTCCCGCAATACCATTTCGCGGTTTACAAGGATACATACGCTGGCAACCTTCCGGTTTCATTCGCCGAAGCAGAACGGGCAAGAAAAACCATGGCAAGCCTGCTGTAGTGCGGCAGAGAAGAAGCACATGGATTTTCAATAGTTTTCCTCAGAAGCTCACCACAAATTTGCGAGTTAATTTCACCGTGTATTGCACGCACGCAAAATGATAAATATGTGTGCTTGAGGGAACGATACGCATTCGATATTTGATTTGAACATGTAGAAAGAAGCATCTCTTACGTGGAGCCAATTGTAAAAACACGCTTTTCTTTACGCTGATGATTATTAGGAGGGAAGGGGGGGGGGGTGCTATAGGACACAGGACTGGAAATTTCTTGGGGTAAAAGGGCCCGCTGCAGCTAAGGCGCGTGCAAAGCCATCTTATAGACTGCAGATGTTTAACGGTATAGCAGTCTTGTTTTTCCTGCTTGTTTCCCCTCGCGACGTATATTATTCATCTATGAAGGCTTTTATTGGCTAGCGTCTGCATAGACGATCCAGGCCGGGGGAAGCAATCGCCGCGTGTAATGCACAGCAAACAAGAGTGCTTTACGTAGAAAGTAAATACCGTAATGATATGAGAGATATGGCTACACTCTGTTTACTGGCCGTCGTTAGGCGAGTTGCGTGAATATTCTCGAGCTCCACCGGTACGACAGTCTACGTGTATACTTCCCACGCACCACGTGTTGCATCGCGTCGCATTCACGTAGAACCGTGTTCTTGCTGTGCTTATGAATGCAAAGACTTTAAAGAACGTTTAAAGGAAATGACTCCCGTCTCTGTAAGGGCTGCCGTTCTGCTTGCAGTTAGCTCAGAGCCGGCGACCGCCCTGTACACATCCATTTTCTCTTCACTTTTGAGATCATTCCCTTCAGAGATCAACAAGAGAAAGTGAGAAAGATAGGTAGAGAGAAAAAGAAATCAAAAAGGCGAAATACTATCAAGTGGAGGGTAAGAAAACATAAGTTGTGTTATAAAAAACAAGTGCGTTAGACTTATAATGATGCCTCCTTGCCGCCCGCAGACTCCGTCGATCAGAGAAAAGCCACACCATCTCACTTGCAGATAGCAGAGATTTATGTTTTGGTACTCAGAACGTACTCACAAGTTTCTACTCACCCATTGTAGAGCCTTCGCATTGAGGTCCCAAACCAGGCCTGAGCGCCTGCGGTCAGCACACACAGAATCAACAAGGCAGGCTTCATATTCGAGTGCTTAGCTCACAGGACCGTGATGGTTGCCGATGGTCCACTCTCAATTTAGCCTTTTCCTCTCAACCGTCAGACGACGCTTGAGGGCGAAGTATTCCAGTTCATTGACAGAACGCAGTTTCGTAACAAAATCCGGCAGTCCTGCGAATTTTACACGTGTGCGGTTGAGGCGCCTGCAGGGTGCCACGATGTGACCATCGGCGTTCTCGTTATCTCCCTTTCCGATAAAGACTGCAGACGAGAGGCGCTACTCTCGATTCTCCGGCGCGAGTATCAGGCAAATGATAGCGCGTGAGCCCTGCCTGAAGTGGCTTTGTGCGTAAATACTTGCATCAGCAGATTTAAGCCTATACGGAGTGTCTTTTTGCACAGGTTTGGACCAATGGCGCCTTGCCTTCGACGGACGCACACCGGAGCTATGAGGTGCAATATATATATCTAAAAGTCGTCGAATTTTTTTAATCAGATTCCCACGCGCTATAGATATTTCTGTCACAAAGTTGTTTCAGAATGGAAATTTGTTCTCGCATTCTGCAGCCTCTGACGACTGATCGATAGACTTATCAGTTAACTCATTGATTGATTGGGTTATTCCTTTGTTTCCTTCCCTAGCCTATTTGCTTAAGCGCTGCTTTTCCTCTCGCACATTCTCACTGCGTAACATGAATTTCCGTTGTGCCTTTGTTTTGTTAGCGTACACTTGGTTGTCGCTTCTGTGCATGTAATTGATTATACTGTGATCACTGTTTATATTACCTTTCCAGCGAATTAATATTTACCTACTTGATGTGTCTATAACTGTACGGTAAAAGTTCGCTTTATCTTCCGTTTATTTCCTTCCTTCTATCTCTATTCCGACGTGTGTTTCTCACTCCCCTTGCGAAACACAGCATCAACCAATGTGAAATTTGTCTAAATGGAATGTTACTACTCCCGCTTTGGAACCTTGTGCACAATGGAAGTAAATGAAAAAGAACAAGAAACCTTATTTAAGTATGCCTCACCGGACTGTACGTATTGCACTTGCACGCCTAATTAACGTCTGTATGGACCTGCAGGCGTAATGTAGTAAAAACAAAGAAAAAGAAAACAAAGGCAGTTGATGTTTTCAGGCCACAACAGTAGCAGTAACAACAACAACAGAACTGTGGGAACTTACAGAATCAGCACACTACTTCCAGCGAAGCTCAAGTTAGCGCTACGAGCGGTGCGAGCTCTGTATGGTCCATAATGTCTGCCTTTACCTGTGAGGATCTATCTATGTATCTATATATCCATCCATCCGTCCGTCCGTCCGTCCGTCCGTCCGTCCGTCCGTCCGTCCGTCCGTCCGTCCGTCCGTCCGTCCGTCCGTCCGTCCGTCCGTCTGTCTGTCCGTCCGTCCGTCTGTATGTCTGTTTGTCAGCAAGCAAGCAAGCAAGCAAGCTCCATTTCTACCTGAGATGTAGCTTCAACTGTGGCGAGGATCACAAGTAATCCACTGATGAAACTGGGTGAGAAGTGCCGTCGAAGTTTCACATATTTGCTAGCCGCTGCGTTCGCATCAGTAAGCGCTCGTATGCGTTGTGCAGATTGTAGACTGACAGCGACTCTCCGGCTATTCGTTTTTCATTGTTGTTTGTACTTTATTTAGACGTTATACTATTCGACATCAATTTTTACGAACAGTAAAATGATATGCTATCTTAAGAAATTGTAAGAACTGCAATAACCGCATACCTTGAAGCAAAGCGCAAAAAAAGAAAGAAAAAAAAAACGCGAGGACACGAGAAGGAAACGAAGACACAGCGCGTCTGTAAGGAAGCAAGCAAGCAAGCAAGCTCCATTTCTACCATTTCTACCTAAATTTAATTATCTTGTCCTCATGCCTTTTTTTGCGATTTGCCTCAAGTTCTGCAATACCAACTAGCCCACCAGCCTGTCATCTTGAAATGCCATAACCGGCAGTGTTGCATAGCGCGAAGCGGCATGTTCGGTAACCGCCTAAAGCAAGGCTTGAACTCATGCTCATTCTCTGCGGAAACTCGTGGCCGTTTGTGCCATAACGAGACCATAGGTGAGCTATAGTTGGTACATGTTTTGGAAGCAAAGAGCACTGTCCTCCACCTGGACTATCCCGACCCAAGTTAACAGTACCTTGACGACTGTGGCTTCGCGTCGCTTTCACAAAATCCTTTGATTTCCACATCAAAAGGAAAAAAAATTGGGCTGCTTGTGACCACTGCGGCAGTGAGGAAACTATTGAACGCGTACTTTGTCGTGGACCTCGATACAGCGCACACAGGCAGTCACTCTCGACCGAGTTGACACGCCTTCACAATCGTCCAGACAATCCTGGAACGCCGGCCCATACAAGTCGTCACACCACAAGTCGGTCAAGACAACCATGAAGTTTTTACGTTCTAATGGCCTATCAGAGAGACTATAATTCTCACAGGCTTCCCCATATCCACTTTCTTTTTCGCAGCTTTGCTTTATCTTTTCGCTAGTCTTCCCGTCATTATTTGCCCCTTACCGCTCCCCAAGTGCAGGGTAGCAAATAGGAAGCTATTCCGGTTAACCTCCCTGCCTTTCCCACCCCATCTCTCTCTCCAACAGTGCCAGAAACACAACAAACCAAGAAGAGACGGCCCACTTATGCCCTTCACATTCCGCTGTGTTCATTTGCATCCACGTCAAATAAAAGAATTCTTGATCTGCCCTTCCTGCAAGTAAATATTTCACGCATCGAAGGGCTTCCCATCGATGAATCGCGTGATAAGGTCGAGCGCAACCTCGGGCTGGTCGAAGGGCAGGATGTGACCGGCGTCCCTAACAAGGACCTGCGTGAAATTTCCCACTTTCCGGACGTATCCAGCGACACCGTTTCCGTCCGGTCTCTTCCAAATCTTACGCTCCGCCTTGTCGAAAGCTTCCTTGCCCGACCATTGGATGCTGCACACGAAGTTGTCCGTCAGTGGGTACGCGATGATAATGTCCAGTTGACCGTTGTATATGAGTACCTTGTACTGCGGCTTGTCCATGAGGGATGCGAGCCACGGCTTGACGGACTGCATGATGTCCTCCCGTAGGTGGCTCTCAGTGGCATGTCCGTTGTTGAAAGTGAGGTTACCCACGTGAATGGCCTTGCGGACAACAGGCGAGTCGACGAATGTTTGGTAATAGTCGAAGCAGTCAGGGTTACTGGACAGAAGGAAGTTGTAGTACGCGTCTAAACCCGTGACATTTTTGAAGTACGATGGCTGGTATAAAGCGTCTATGTTTATAAATTTGTCCCAGATGAGAAACGCGTCCATGTATCTTCCCTGCTTGATGTAGGCAGCTGCCCGAGCACTCTCCGCGCGGATGTAGTCGGCTTGTCCTCTGTCTACGAGGCCGATCTGGTAGAGGAAGTCGGCGTAGTCGAGCATGGTCTCCGGGTCGACCATTCCGTCTCCGATGGCGATGCCACGCAAGTTGATCTTGACCGTGGGTGCAACGGCTGTGTCGATGGCGTGCGCGATGGCCGGCACGTACTTGCCTGTAACGAAGAGACAAGCGTGAATGCAATCGGGGTGAAATTCACGAAGCCGCATATTTCTCAGATGGTGTATGTTTAACGGCTCCGAAGCTATCATATATCCGGCTACTTACCGCTCATGCCTAGAAAGCATGCAATGGATATCTAGGGAGCTCTAGCATATGGACATTGTCTATAATGTACTCAGCTATCAGCTTCCTTTACGCTATAGCCGCCTCATCTGCTCTTATCTCCCTCCGGATCACGACAGATGTTGCTGGCATCTGATGATATATCAGCATTTATACTTTAGAAGAGCTAACTCCCTGTAGAACCAACTTCTTAATTCACAATATTCTCTCACTCCCCCACTATAAGCTATAGGCGAGGGGTGTTCGTATCACACTGCTAATATGAAAAATTGCAGTGCAGGATTCGATATTTCGCTTACTGCTTAGGAGTGCTCAAGGACAGTGCTCAGATAAAGATATGCGAAAGAAGTTGTTGGAAGAGCTGGTACCTAAATAAATAAATAAATAAATAAATAAATAAATAAAGGCAGGGAGGTTAAACGGAAGACAGGTATCCAGTGCCTAAAGGTACATATTTGAGAAGGCAGAAGAGACGTTCATGAGAAGCAGATAAGCACGTCACAAAATTTGAATAATACACTGACATGCACACCGCAAGGTGCAACGCATAAGCCGTGTGCTTAATTTATTCGTGAATAGCGTCTGCGCGCTCTCCATGAAGTGCCGAAATGCACAAAAGCAAGATCAACTCACCGGCGTACGACTCTCCCGTTGCATAGAAGTCGTTGGCCGCGTACTCATCGAAGAGCGTGAAGAACTGCTGCAGGGCCTCGTGCAGGTCACGGCCGACGTCTACCTCGTTGCGAGCGTAGCCGCGGTCGTCCTGGGTGAAGCTGAAGCCGGCGCCGACCGGGCTGTCGATGTAGAGCATCGAGTAACGCTGCGCCCACGTGGTGTCGCGGAGCTCGGGCACGCCGCCTTTGACCACCCTGTACGGTCCGTGCTCCACGAACAGCCCGAACAGCGAGGAGCCTCCTGGTCCTCCCTGCAGCCACAGAACCACGGGCGCCTCCTCCGGTTTCTCCTGCGAGGTGAATCAGAACCAGGGGGCAATATGGAGTTTACGCGAGACCTATATGGCCGCATCCAGCCACACGTTGTCTACCTTGGCCGGGAAGAACCAGAAGAACAGGTTGCTTCCGTATTGCTTGTTGACTGTGAGGAACCCCGAATATGCTGGGAAGTCCGGCACTGCGCCGAGCGAAGCGACGCGGCTCAGGTTGCGCGCTTTTTCCAGCTGGCCAGCCTCGATCAGCGGCGTCAGGAAGAGCGGGTCGCCCACGTCGCCCAACTTCGACGCTGCTCTGCGGGCGTTCTCTGGCCTGCGCTCACGTAGCAGACCGAATAAATTGTGTGGCCTCTCCGGGTTGCGTCTATGAAGACTTGAAGATTTAAAGCTGGCCGAGTCACATATATGTGCATGCGTTAACTTCGAGCTTTAAGTTACACGGTGCAGTCGGGAAAATGAAGTGCTGATTTCAGTGCGTGGCGCAACAAGGCAGCACCCTGCCTCGTTGTCGGCGAGCTCGTCATCGTCTAAGCTACATCAGTTTCCCTCAAACCCGTTGAAATGTAATCCTGCGGCCATGTTTTCTCGTCCACGAAGTACATCAATCACTGGTTGCAGGAAGGGAAACACTCGCGATATTACCTTTTTCACGAAAGTCCAGCTGAAGAGTGTTTCCATTAAACGACGTGTGTTCTTTCTTCCTTTCTTTCTTTCTTTCTTTCTTTCTTTCTTTCTTTCTTTCTTTCTTTCTTTCTTTCTTTCTTTCTTTCTTTCTTTCTTTCTTTCTATTCTTCCTTTCCTATTAAAGTTCCTCGCGTTCCCATGAAGCGCGTCATGACTGCAGTTCTGTAACGGCAGAGAAGGTAATAAACATATAGAAGGAATGTCAAGAGCAACGCTTGCAGTTTGCGCGCCCGTTTCTATTTTGCCGCAGCCATTAACTTCTAAATACTCTCAGAACAAGTTTGTCCCCTCCCCCTAAAGAAGAAAACAAGGAGTGCCATATAGGCACTGCGGCCGTGCAAACGGCAGATTGGGCAAGTCTCTGGCTCCGCCCTCTGAAATATTTCTTTTTCGTCTTTGACATGATGCGCCGAGAATATATGGCAGTTACTAGAAACAAAATGCGGAGTGGAGTAAGAGAATTGGAGTATTAAAACATAACGTTGGTTTGTTTAACTTTTCGCATTACCGTTGTGCCTCCTTGTTGTCTGATGTTGACACGTACAAAACCGAGACTTTGTATAACCATGAGCTAACGTACGACTGTAGACCTACGATGGGGTGAATGGAAACGATGTTTTCATATAGTCTACCGCTTATTAAAAGAAAATAAATGTATGAAGTGCCACCAATGACAGCGAATATTTGACCCGATGAATACCGTCGACTATATATGACCGATGAAGACCGTTCATACCCGTTGCAGACCCGGTAACGAATCCTAAGCGGGGAGATAATATTAATTTCTGGCCATTATTCCGCCTCTAGCAAAGCATGATCGTGACGTAAATAATGACAGCCATGATAACGACACACGTGAAAAAGCCGCGAATACTGGTTGATATAACCATTAAACTGATACTCACGAGCAACACTATATCCGTTTATAGTGGCATAACGCGCTCTTTAAAAACCTCATTTCAATTCATTTGGTCCAACGATCACTGGAGAAACTAAGAATATACATTTTCTTTCTTGAATTTCTCACCGTATTCATAGCCGGCGGCACATCAGTGTCACATCACGTACAGTCAACCGCAAACGTTTACGGACCACGGGATCTCGAAAACGTTCGATTTCCGAGCAGCCTGCAACAGCAGTCAGTAAAACCGAACATCGCAATGATGTTCGCATATACTGGTAGAAGTTGTAAACGCGAATACCAAGCTGCGTTGTGAGGCTGCTCAGATAGTCAGCTTTCTCTCAGATTTTGTGGTTGACTTTATACCTCAAAGTATATTTTCGTGCTTTGGCCGATTTAAAGAACGAAAACACCTCGAAACTTCCTATATCGAGTCCTTGATTCCGTTAGAATGCACTTGAGTCCTACGTTATCGATAAACGTTTAGCTACACTACACCCGAGTAGACGCTGTAAATATTCTTGACACTATGGTGGGTTGTTGCAGGAATTTCAAGATGGCGTCGTCATTCGTTTTGTTTTCTGGTTTTGTGGATTTTACCGCGTCTATTCGAGGGAAAAGGGCCCGCTTTGCAGAAGCGCAATTTGCTATGGCAGCTTAACAAAATATTCCTCTTTGGTGACCCCTTAAGATCTATCGCTGCAGAAACAAGGCCTATCGCAAACTCGTACTCACCCATTGTAGAGCCTGCGCATGGAGGCACCGAACCATCCCTGAGCGCCATTGCAAAGCACGCACAACGCCAACAAGGAAGACTTCATGTTCGCGTGCTCTAGTTTAGTCTCTTATCACATACAGGCCGACGACGACTGCGACGGAGATGTTCTTGATCATTCGCAGACCTCGGTTTCGCAAAGAAACCAAATGCTATCGTGTAGCACAAATTTTACGTCAACTATTCTACACGTGAAGCTCCATTACACTGCGATGTTGCAATTGTCGGTATTTTCGCTATCCCTTTAGCGGATAAGGACTGAAGAACAGAGTCAATACTATCTTTCACCAGCGCTGTCGACTCTCCGCAGCGATTTATCGACGATGGGCGAGCACGTGAGAGGGGGGGGGGGGGAGGTAGGGGGAGTCGAGCGCCTGGAGTGCGTGGTTACAGAGGCGTAGAAGCTCGTCTGCACAGAAACATGCACGACTGTCTAAGTGTTCTTTTTTTATTTCTTCATTGTCTTTCTGAAATTCGCCAAGCCTTCAGGAGAACTGCATCTAAGCGATGAGGCTGAATAATTTGCAGACAGTCGCCGAACTTCTCCGTTCAGCTTACCGCGCAGCACGTATCTGTCGTACTTGAAAATGGAGTTATTTCGATTCCTGTCCTTTACCTTTACGAGTTTGATTCATTGTTTTCATTTTCGTGATTCTTGATCAAGGGTGACTGGTGCAGACCTTAAGGCCTTAGCACAAGATGTGGGACGCGATCCTGCCATACGTAACCTTTGCTTACAACACGGCGGTGCAAGAAGCAATACAGATCACGCCGTATATATATATATATATATATATATATATATATATATATATATATATATATATATATATATATATATATATATATATATATATATATATATATCAGGCACGTACCCAAGGGGGCCCCCCCCCCCGAAATTAAGTGACATAACCCCCCCCCCCCCCCTACCCGCCCGCGCCACCACTCCTCACACACATTCATAAAGCTCCGGCAAATCAATCTAGTGGCGGTCAACATTCTGCCGCCTTGTAAAGCGAAAGCAGTGTATGACTAACTTCCGCAGTTTCTTTTTTTTCGGCGTCCGTTAACAGAGAAAATCATAATGTAGGCCGATCCTGGTGATCATGCAAAAGGGGTCCAAGATCAATAGCACATACGCCGGTGGACTCGGGAACCTATAACGCGCGCTTTGGAATCTTCGGGATCGGCCCACGTAGTGCTTAACGCCTGCTTCCCCTCCACCGCGGGTCAGCCCGTCATTGGACTACTTCGGGATGGAGCCACATATGGGGCGCACTTAACGTCTGCCTCACCTCCGCCGAGGACCGGCCCGGCGTTGCACTATCTTCGGGAGCGACCTACGTATGGGGGGTGCTTAACGCCTGCTTCACCTCCGCCGCGGGTGGGCCCGGTATTGCAATATATTCGGGATCGGCATACATATGGGTAGTTCTCAATTCCTGCTTCACCTCCGCCGTGGGTTGGCCTGATATTACACTATATTCAGGTCGACCCGCAATGGAGGTGAAACACTTTGCTTTTCGTTTGGGAGCTTTGACTGTCGTCAACTTTCGATGCCATTCCGTCTTCATAGAGTCGAATGGTTGTCAAGTTTTGCACTCCTTTTGGATGACGGTAGTTATCGGCATCTCCTGGGGTGTGGCGGCCAGTTCTCTCATCGATTCGGTGCCCGCACGATTAACTCAAGATGAATTCAGCTGTCACCATCTATTGCAGCAGGCAGGGCGCAGTTTATTGTTTTAATTATAATATTTTAATTTATTTATAATGCCCAACACAATTTTATGTCACCATCTATTTAACGATCACGCGCATCGCTGTTGCTTCGTTAGTCCAACCTTCTTTGTTCAGGCTGATCTAGGGGCTATAGGAAAGAAACTCGTTTAATAGAGAGCTGATGTGTATGCTCATGGAACGAGTTGCGGCCGGAAAAAGCGCCAGTTGCGTTTAACTTTTCCTTTTGCTTCATTATTTCCTTGAGTAATGGCTCTCCGCGACGCTTGCAGATCCTCGGAACCATATATCCGCGATATGGGTTAGATAAGGTGGAAAATAGTATATTGCGAAACAGCGTCCATGATCAGGCCCTGGAATAACCGTTCAACCTATAAGCAATAATTGTACAGCACTTCTCGTGCAAAATTGGCAACTGGAAACTGGAGTCGCAAGGAGATGAGAAATTAAGCGATATACTAAGGGAGAAAGCCAAGGCAACAGGCAAACAGGTAGGAAAAGCGAAAATTGTTTGTGAAAATATTTATGGATCAACATTTCTTTATTTAAAAAGGAAGTAGAGAAAACGATGCCGGAAGTGGAGAATAATTCCGTGTGTTTTGAGTGACTCTTCTACAGTTATCATTCGAGCCGCCTGACGTTGCCACTTCCCTGCTATGCTTATGTGGGTGTTTTTCTAACCTTCCGTGGTGGGCGCAGTACGTCTAGAACCGGATCGTCCTGCGCTCTACGCGGTTGTACGGAACTGGTGACCAGGCATCGTTACGCAACTTCCCAAATAACAACATGAGTCGGTTTTGGCATTTGGTAAAGCAGTAAAGGAGGGATCCAAAAGAACTGTGGTTGTTCCGCAAATATACGTTTCGCTATAATTCTTCCAGAGATCATTCACAGAACGCTACTAGAAATCCTTATCTTGCACTTTTTCTGGTTAACTTGTTCTTGGCAAGGTTCTTCCTGCGCATCTTCCATGCATGAGTCCATTTGATGTGGTTCTTTGTTTGCCAAGTAAAGAAGAGGTGTATCTCACAGGCGTACCTGTGAGATACAGGCCTATAGAGTCAAGGTGAATTAGTGCCTTTTTGCCATTGCTGTTGTCATCTGTACGTTGCATGGATTCGGAATCAAAGCTTCAATTTCAAATCACAGTTCGTTAACAAAATCGACCGACCGATTTATTTATTTATTTATTTATTTATTTACTTATTTATTTATCAATCGGTGAAACGTGCACTAAAAAACGTTGGCCAAGGTCCTCCTACGAAGACCCTTTTAATGTTATCGCGCAGAGGTCGGCGAGAAGACTTCCGGTTTCGCGTTTGTGGAACAGCCCGCTAAATTTGGCAAGTGACGAAGAGTCGGAAAAACCGTCCAGCTGTCACTTGTTTTGTTACGAAGTGAAAGCATTGTTTAATAAAGCAATTTTTCTCCGAACTGCGCAATAAAGCTACATACATGCAATCGATTTACCTTGGCATGTTTATTAATGGGGCCCTGAAACATTTCTTATTAAAGTGGAGAAACGGATTTGAAGTGAAAGTAGGCGACTTCAGAAATACTTTGCCGGCAAGAAGTACTTCGCTGCATTCAGCAGAAGCGAAGTTATTGGCAATCCAACAGGCCTTGGCTATGCTCCCGTTCATTCCGCCTAGCATTGCGAAGTCTACGGCTCAGTGGGGCGTGCCCACAACGCTCCGCCTTCTAAATGTCACCGTGGCGCGCCGTTCAAATTTTATTTTGGATTTTAACGTAGACGCGACGACTTCCGCCTTTGGTGCCTACGACGCGCTAAACATAAGCCAAACGCGGTTGTCCTCAGCGAGCCGCAGTGCGTTTAGCCAGTGGACTCGTGGCGGCACCCCGTGGCGGGCGCGGTATCTACGCAATGTTGTCCACGGCCGGACACACGGCTGGACTCTGCCATTGACTCTGCTCTCGAGAGCGCGGAGGAGCGAGTGAGTCGAGTCCAGCCGAGCGTAGCCTACCGCAGCTTGATGTCAGCTATCGACCAATAGCAACCGTCTAAAGGAATGATGAAATAGTGCGTCTAGAAGAGAGTGAGGAGAGGCCTTCTGTTGAAAAAAAAAAAGAGCGTTTCAGAGAAAGGTGACTTCGCGATCCGCTTGCGAGCTCCATTCACCGCGTACGACAGCAAAACTTGGCTGAGACGTTCACAGTAGTGTATGCTAGCCGCGGACTACGTTATTTTACCAAGCCCGAGGGGTAGCTCAGGGCCCCTTTAAGTTTGAACACATCAAAAACGTGCACCTATATAAAAGACTTCGGGACAAAATATTTCCTTTTTCTTGGCAAATCAGACTGTGACCCGAGAAAACTTCGGGTCAAGCGTTTTTGACAAACACATTGCTGCCACAGCAACTTTGAAGAAGTCTGCCTGGAAACCCCTTGCGCACGGAAGACCAGCATGCACGTGTGAGCAGCGTGCATTCTCATTCTGCTAGGCCCTCCGCGAAGCGCAAGTGCAATATTGAACTAAATTAATGTTTAAAAGTGAACTGCGTCTGAAAAATGCGTAAAGTGCGACTTACACACAGTGTAGCTGCAGACATGATTGCTTCGGATTGCTAGTCGAATATACGAGAAAACGTAAATCTGTTAGGCGGAAACTGAAAGAAAAAGCCATTTTTTCAGCTGCCGTTTGAGGTCTGTACGAGTGGCCGCTAGGTGACGGCATCCGGCCTCGGAAACTCCGCTGCTTCGGTGGCAGAGGTAATTGGCGCCATCCATCAGGAGGGCGGGAAAGCAAATCCACTTCCCTTGCATGGCCTCCTAGATCGGCCCGCGCGGGCAGGCCGTGTTCCGTGTTCTTTCGCTTCTTCTCCCAACTCCTCTCCCCTTGCCCTTCCTCGCAAGTCCCTCATCTTCGACTGTCTCCGCGCGCGCCCGCCGGCCCGGCGCCAGCTTAGCCTGCTGCACGAAGCTTAATGTTTCGTTATCTGCTGTTATCGAGAAGCGTGCGCTGCTGTGCGTTGGCTGGCGTGGGCAGTTTTGTCAGTTTTGTCCTCGATAGCTGTCTGCTTCTGCTCCGCGATGTCTCACCCGTTCCACGACTCACACCGTTCGTGCATCGTGCAGTGGTGCACGAATACCTCAAAAACAAGCCCTGCAAGGTTCTTCCGGGTGCCCAAAGACAACAAGTGAGCGCGCAGACCCAGGGACGTCAGAAGGCGCATGTACACGAACACGGCCCTGTACATGTGCGCGCTCCATGAGTCTCCGGATGTCGTTGCGGCTTGATTGTGCTACAATTCCCTCTTACCGGTAGAGAAAGCCGACAAATAGATGTTCGTCCTCATTGTCACCTGGTCTATGACATGTGCTTTTCTGTGGCGAGTTTCATTCTGCAACCTCAGTGACTCGCCCAGTTTTCCATTCCGCCCTCAGTGCTTTTTCTGTGTGTCACCGTTCATCAAACCTACTAACAGCTGAAAAATTACTGTGCGTGTTTATGTATTATCTCAGTAATTGCCGATGGGAAAACCGCGCGAACAACCTGCATGTGTAGGAAAGATACGCTTTATTTTTTTTTTCTGGAAAGCGTGAGCATTGCAAGCGTCCTATATGCAGACTTTGCAGTTCGTGTTTATTACACAAAGGAGTGCCCAGGAGGTACGACTTACTGCTGACGTAATTTTACTTCTTCAAGGGGTGCATGGTTGCGCGATTGAAAGACAGGACAAAAGAAGACACACAGTCTCTTCTTTTGTGCCGTCTTTTATTCGCGCTACCGTACACCCCTTGAAGATGCATTACCAACAAGCCCACACTGCAACCCTTGTAATTTTACTCCTAAGCATTGCATTCGTCGTGAAAGAAAAGTCGTGTTGTTGGCTTATTTCAGCTGGTCTTTGATTGAGGAATAGGACTTTCTGTGAATGTTTTCTGTGTGCTGCTGCAAAACCTCATTGCCTTCTGCTCCCCCTTGCCACCGTTACTCAAGCTGTGGCCAAGTGCAAAATAATGTGTTAGTGTGTATTTCCGGTCTTAGTACAATGTTATTTTTGTTCTGCCATGTCTCTTTATTTTGTTCAGTAGTAATGGATATGTCACGCATTTCATATACTTTTGTGCAGGTTCATAAGTAAGTTCTTGCCTTTCTTTTGTATGGCTGTCAATAAAACAATCTTAGGATTTTATTCTGCCTTTCAGGTATTTTACGTGTCATTGTTTTTTGCCATTACGGTGAATTTTCCCTTTCTTTAGTTATGTCATACACGTAGTCTAGTTTTGTGCAGTACCTCAGTGAGTGTATCAGAAACTCTTCTGCACTTTGGTCTTGAGTGCATTATATAAACACCTTTTATATGTTTGTACATGAAACAGCCTTCGCGTTATCTTGAGTTTTTTTTTTTATTTCACTGTCTGTGAACTTTTCTGTTGTTTAGTAGTCGTGTGCATGTCATGAATTATTCCCTTTTGTTCAGCCTGTATCATACCAAGTTATGCGAAAATATTTTTTTTCAGAAGCGGAAGTCAATAAAACGAGGACAAGGATCCGCTGTGTTGGAAGTGGAATTTATATATGTTCTGGCGTATGCTGGCATACTCAAAGTATGGTCAAGAATGCGTGCGTGCAAACACATAAAGAACCCACGGCGCACCACGCGCCAGTTCACAAACAATGTCTGACATGTAGCGCGCGCGCCAGATAAAAAGAAAAAAGAAAATACGCGCCGCGGACAGGCAGAAAGAAAGCAAAAGTGAAGGTGAAGCGTGGAAAGGGAGCGGAGCCGGTCGTCATAATAAAAAGAAAAAGAAAAAAACAAAAGGTGTTAGCGTGAAGAGGCGCCGCGCAGCTGCTGTTCCTGTTGCCACGACAACGTAAATAATCGTGTGCGCCGCCATTTTGCCAAAGTATCGCCCTCCTGCTAGGGCCGTAACTGAAGGAGACCTTGGCGCTAGCGTCGAAAGAGCGTCTGCTTAAAAACAGCCAATGGCAGCGATGCGGAGATTCACCCCTGGGACGGTTCCGTTAGCGCAGCATACATCCTGATTCTTGTAGGCCCTCCGCCTAGCGCAAGTGCGTTATTGAACTAATTAAATTTCTCAAAGTAAAACGCGTCAGACAATTCGTTAAGTACGACTTACAACCTGCAGACATGATAGCATCGGATTGTTATTCAAATATACTAGAAAACACAATTCTGTTACGCGGAAACTCAGACACAATGCCTTCAAGCTGCCTTTTGTTTTTGTGTGAACACCGCGCACGCGGACACGAGAAATCTGACTGATAGAGGCTAGCAGCTTCGCTGTAAAGAACGCATCAGCTCGCACGCACTATAGTTCTTTAGATCAGTCCCGTTTCTCTGAAAAAGCGTACTAGCGTTCTTAATTAAGGCAGCTCGGGCCGACGTCGGCTCGGACCCGGGCCCAAGAATTCTGGCTTCCGTTAGGGGACGGTTGTCAATCGTGTCTGTTGCTGAGGACTTCGTGCATTGAAGCGATGAAAATTCGCTCAGAAGGTGCGCTAGCTTCTTCTTGCCCCCGAAAACTTCACATTCTGGGCTTATGGCTATTCCGATGAGGTAGGAGTACGCATTAGTAAAAGCTACTCCAACCCGTAGACAACAAATGAGAGTTACCTTCCGTCGTGGTAAACCAGGTAGAAGGTAGTGTTTCAGGTGAGGATTCAGGGAACAAAGGCGCTGGTTTTTATAGTCTGGCGAATTCTATTGGGCCAACGTAACCTCGCGAGCAAGCGCTCGGAGCTTTCTCGCTGCGTGTGTTCTTGACATCGGGATAGCGACGCAATCGCCACTGTTGTTTGGAGATCGATCGAGCTGCTACGTCTGCTTGCTCGTTTCCAAGGGTACCACAATGACTTGGAAATCATTGAAATACGATGTCATGTCCTTTCTCAACTGCCCGATGGTAAACCTGTCATGTGTCTGCGACAAGTCGTTCGTGGGATCCACAGCGTAATGCAGAAAGAAGACTGTGGGGGACGGTCGACTTTGGAATCGCCCGATGCACCATTTCTATAGCATTTCCTGATTTATCAATGGAATTGCTGCACGGACGGCTGCAATTAAGTTTGAAGCGGTAGTTCATGTCAAGTGCGACGCTTCACCAAGATGGTGAAAGAGTATCTTTTCGACTTGATGAATGTGTACTCTTTAAGCGTCGACTGCAATATGCATTGCCATAGGGTGGTTGCGCGCTACAGCGATTGTGGTTGCTGTGGATGCATGCACACTTAGGGAGGCCGAGGCACGTCCGTAGAACTTGTGCTCGCATACTCTGGAGTGTGCGAAGGTTCGTTTTACTGGTGCTAAGCAGCACTGGCAGGCTGTATCTTAGGAAGTCCATAAATAATTCGTGGTATAGCTGTAGCATCGGTTAGACAGATGCGCCCCGAGACTTTCCGCCGAGAAATTTGAGTACGTGGACTATTGCAGTCAACCTCTTCATATATGGAATGTGTGGTCTCCAAGAAAAATCACGGTCGATGATGACTCCAAGAAAACGGTTATTTGTTTCATAAGAAATCACTTGTCCATTATTTATGCGTATAACATACGAAGTCATTGTTTTGCGTGTAAATGCGACTAATCGGCACTTTTATGTGGGTAGTTCTGGGCCTTTCTTATGCATGTGTGAAGACGCTTGTGTGACCGCCTTCAGCAGCCTCGCTCGTATCTGCGGACGTGTCACGCTGGACGCCCAGATGCAGATATCATCTGCATAGATGGATAGTGTGACAGCCCTTGGCTGTGATCCAAGACCCAGCAGTGCTATGTTGAGCGTGGATCTTAGCACATCGCCTTGCGGCACATGCACCTTTGCATGGTTAGATGGTGGGATGTCATTTCATCCTCGGTAAACACGAAGAAGGATCTACCCTTCAGATATTGCTATGAATCCAGCGCAACGGGTATGCGCCACTGGGACACAAGAGGTACAGATCGATTTCTCAAATGTAGCCGGCTATGTGTCGCATTTCAATGCGTCTACACCTGCCCTAATTCTGTACGTTTCCCTGGACAAGCATTATACGTCGCATTTGTCCTCGTGACATCGCTTCGGGAACGTCTCACACTGCTCATCCACCTGATTCTGTGTTTTAATTTCGACATGGCTTGTCAGCAGTGTAGTGCCTATATAAGCATCAACATTGTATGATATTGAACTTGTGACTTCTGCGGTACATAAACATAAACATTGCATGATATTGCACGTTGAATAGGATGAAAATAAAGACCGTTATACGCATCGCACATAGCTGCATGCAGCGTTTGATTAGGCATTTAACAAAAGCTTCGCTTCACATAGATTCCGAACATGTGCTTTGGACCTGCACATTTTTTTTTTTTTCGTGTCACTGCATTGTGTGTGTTCCTAATGAAGGACAATCCTTTCCTATCAGAGGTCGCTCACTTTAGCCTTGAAACATGGTGTACACAGCAGTGGCAAATTCCACGCGGACGCGGGAGGCGTATACAGTTAGCCACGTGACGCCTCACTGGGCTCCATATCGGGGTTTGGCGTCATTTAGATAACGCCGGTAGGTATAGATGCGTGCGCGCACCTGGCGCCGCTTTGCTGTTTTCACTTCTACATGCGCGTGCAGTTGCTGCATTACTCGCGAGATAGCGACGAAGCTCGGCCGCCTTTCCTTAGACGTCACTTCGCCGCGTGTCTGCCAGCCTGTTTATTCGACGGCTTTCTTTGATTTGGGGCAGAAGAGTCGCTTCATGTGACATTCTACAAAGGACCACTCTGCGAGACGTGAATGGTTGAGCATGAAGTGGCGCGGGTTCAATCGACTGTCGACCTCGGTGGTCAATTTCTATTGGAGCGCAAGTTTCGAAAAAGATTCGCGTATACCGAGATTTCGACACAGGGCAAATAACTTCAGGCAATCAAAGTTATTGCGGAACGTGGTGTCCGATGGCCTTTCTTTTTATTTTTTATTTTGGCTCGTTATCAACTCTATCAATCGTCAGCCAGAAGTCGTGAATGTGGCGTATATTTGTGAACTTCTCACATTATACCACGCGCACAACGATATATGGCGAGTGATATTTTTGACGATGTATCCTGCAAGAGCCGCACCGCATAAGTGTGAATGTGCACGGTCGTCCACTCTTAGTAACGAACACAGCGCAGCGCAGCCACGCTGCATGCTCCCTGTTCGTACTATAGAGTGGACGACCCTGTACGTATACTGTAGACTGAGCACCAATTGCACATTTCTGGTAGCAGCTGCGAAAGCATTGCGCTTCAGTGCGCATTTAAAAATGTTGGCTCGCCATCCCGGCCCTGCGAATGAGCATGTCCAGCGAAGCTGTCGAAAACCACCACTATAACTGCTCAGTGGAATATACAATGCTCTATTTCTCAATTCCTCCCTCCGGCGCATTATTCAGCCTCGTGAAAATCTGGACGTACGTACACTCTTAAACAAATATACGCCCTTTGGGTCGTGTCTTGCCACACAACAATAATCGTCATTGGTGTTGTCCGCATTTCCTTTCTTTAAGGCTGCGAGATCGGTATTTACAAGTCACGAACTGCTTGCGCATTATCAGCGTCACAGAGCATTCTGGACAGGCAAGTAGCGAGCGCAGCGTTTTCAAGAAAGGAAACGCAACCAAGATAGATGATGATTATCGTTGCGCGGTAAATATACACGCCAAAGGGTGTATAATTGCTTAACAGTGCACTTCCCCTGTGACGTCACTCTCCGCGTTGCAAGCTGCCGTCGCCGCGGCCGCTTGCACAACAATAATCTTTACCGGGCAGCGCATGCGGAGAGCGCTACGTGCTTCACATTGTTATCAGGAGCACCTTATCATGAATGATGTTATCAGGAGCGCCTTACCATCGATGATGTGGTTTGGATGCTTGTTTTGTGCTTTTTCTTTATTGAAATGAATGTTGTACGTTGTATGCGAGATACCAAAGAATGTATGCAGTTCTCGCTTTTTTTTAAATTAATATTAGGAGAGCTTGGCGCCTTTATGGTGGCACCGGCTACTCCTTGTCACTTGGCAAAGGAAACAATTTGCGCAAAAAGGGAGAATAGTGACACAATATATGACACTCAGCAGAACACTGCACGAATAAAAAATATACAGCTCAACAATACATGAATCGCGAAGTTTTGTGCATGAGTTCAGTACATGTACGCATATATCAAGTCAGATATATTGAACAGCCAAAACACACAACACATATAATATATTGCAAGTACAGAACAGAATTATACATATTGCGTAAAAGTTGCTATCACCACATAAATAAATTTTGAACCAAGAACAACATTTATGTTGCTCATTTAGCGTATTAGGATCATCTGAAATTAATATTTTCCCAAAATGTTGGTGTCCTCTAAAAACTTTTTCAGAGCAAGAAGTGCTCTTTTCTGAAGGCCCGCAGTTGGCCATGGGCCAAGTATCTTTTTTAGGGTGAATGGTCTCCTGTCTAATATCAACAAATTTGCTTGCAGTACCCTTCTTTGTGGATAGTATTTCGTGCACTCGAGGAGAACATGATGCACATCTTCGTCTGGATGGCCACAAGAACTCTGCGGACTAGAGACACGTTTAACCTTCTCGTGAATGCAGTACCAAGACGCAGGCGGTGTACCAATGTTTCAAATTTTCTGTTGTCTCTTAGATTTTCTGGCATTGATAAGTTTATACATGGGTCTATAAAGTATAACTCCGAATTCTTAGTTTGATGATCAAACCATGTAGTTTTGCTGAGGCGACAGGAAAAATCTATCTCAGGATCAGACGGATTCACTACGCAATAGGGGAAGATTGGTTGTCTCTGCGTTATTGTGCGCCCGATTCGCAGCTGCGTCCGCTGCAGTATCACCAGGAATATTGCAGTGCCCAGGTATCCACTGGAATGCAATTACATGGTTCGTTGCGCTTGCTTTTGTAAGTTCTTTGAGCGTCTCCTACAATAGCAAAGTGTTCAAAGAATTTTTCTTATTGCTCTGCAGTAATGTGAGAGTGGCTCGCGGAACGCTAAAGATAACGCATTTCTGCGAATGTTTTTCTAATGTTATGAAACGCAAAGCACACAGGATTGCGAACAGTTCTGCCACGGTGGAAGATGTCTCTCGGGATAATTTAAACGTTTGCTCTAGCGCTAAATGTGGAATGACGAATGCTGAAGTCGAGGAACTTTTATGACATGAACCATCTGTATACACGTGGATGTACTGGGCATGTAATGGGTAATTTGGAAGAGTGCCAGTTGTTGTGCGGCTACTATGAACATGTCTCAGATATAATCCCGTCAACCGATAATTCTATTTTAGGACATGTTAACGTTCAGGGAGGGTAACTAACATCTACTTTGCATAATTCAAATCTTAGTAATAATGCTATATGTTCTCGAACAACATCGTGAATTTCGCTTGTTTCTTTCGGTAAGTGCGAGGTTTCAATAGCTGAACGTTTTTTGTTTTTTTTTTCCTGAGGACGCGCCACGGGAAATCCCGGCCAACTGTACAGGCTAACAGCTTCGCTGAAAAAAAAAAGAAAAGAAGCTAACGTTGTCAGCGATTCAGTCGATTCTGGTGTCAGGTGATAAACAGTGAAGGACATCCGCAGGAACCCCTGGGCGGATGTGCTCCGCAGACTTAACGCGACGACCGTGCTGGATCGACTGAATCTCGGGCAACACAGACTTCCCTTGATTCGAACACAACTCTGCAAATGTCCTGCATATTCACGGGAACTTGCTACACTTTAAATTATGGAGTTTTACGTGCCAAAACCACGATTTGATTATGAGGCACGCCGTAGTGGGGGAGCGAGGAAATTTGGACAACCTAGGGTTCTTTAACGTGCACCTAAATTTAAGTACACGGGTGTTTTCGCATTCAGCCCCCATCGAAATGAGGCCGTCGAGGCAGCTAGGGATTCGATCCCGCAACCTCATGCTTAGCAGCTCAACACCAGAGGAACATGTTACACTCAAAGGACCAGTAACCTCCGCTGACCATCATCAGTGTTCAATAAAGTTTATCGCCAACATAGGCCAACCCTTATTGGTATTTTGTAATATGGACGTCACAGATAATCAGATGTATATATACTTGCCCGTTGGTATTATGGCGTGTGTAGCATCTGTCTGTTATTCTCACTTCTCTATCTTTCTTCCTACGAGTTGAATTCGGTTCGGAGGGAACTTTCAGAAGCCACGCAAAATCGCAGCATGTTTATATATGTTTATCACCCGAGTAGTGTTTGCAGTGTCGCTCGTGAAAGTGGAGAACGACAGATTTATCAAACGGTTTTTCGGGTCCTCTCCGCTTACACAGAGCCACTCAGACTTACCGGAGTAAGAATTCACCGAAAATGTTTTATAGATATATAACCTGTCTTGGCTAACAGTACTGCGTAGTGGAGAGAGAGTACTTGCATGGTTTGCGTTGCCAATAGTTAGACCCATCTCAGCTTACCCTTTGTGTTGCTTAAGACTCATCGACGAACCTGGTCATGCTCACAGAAAATAACGTAAATGGGCCCTCTAGAAGCAAATTGGTCCTTTCGAGTCCGCTATATCGTTGAGTAAGCGTAAATTTTATATAAGAATGCGCCAGACACATGCAGGCTACAATAGGGTGTGGGACGGGGCTTGTTGATGTTGCCTGGTATTACAAATCTCAGCACGCAAGTCAAGGGCGAGAAGGAACGAAGACGAGTGTTATCTTCGTCCTTTCTCGTCTTTGTCTGTTTGCGCGTTGTGATTTGCAATATCACAGGTAAGCTACGTACTAGAAGAGTTTGCTTGTCTAACTGAAGAGCAGTTGTTCTTGAGGGGCGAAAGGAGGAAAGGCTGGCACTCACTGCACTGCAAGAACAACGGAGAGAGTCACCCACCACCCACCGCGTTAGCCAGTAGCAATGGATGGTGTTGCGCTGCTATAGCAACGAGGTCGCGCGTTCGAATCGCGCCTTCGGCGGCCGCATTTCGCTGGGGGTGAAATGCAAAAGCACCTGTGGGCCGATCATTGGGTGCACTTTAAGGAAGCCCAAGTGTTCCTAATTAATTCCGAGCCCCCCCCCCCCCCTCCTTGGTCCTCTCACACGCACACTCACACCATGGCGTCTCCCATAATCAGATCGCGTGCTTTGGGCTCGTAAAACCCCAGAATTTCATTTTCATGTAACAACGAAGAGTTAAGCATCGGAAAGAAAGACTATTTTATAATGATATATGCCTCAGTGCATATTTCTGTCGCCATAAATACCTATATATTGTGTGTATACGGTGAGATCGGCGGCGCAAAATTGAACCCCGTTCGAGCAAGTCTTCCCGCGCAGCATGCATGGCAGGATAGCCGCGAACGACTGAAAACAAATGAATGAATGAATGAATGAATGAATGAATGAATGAATGAATGAATGAATCGTGTCAAACTGACAAATAAGAGCGTCAAGGAAAATGCAAGGAACGAATTGCCGGCGGAATAATACCGGGCGTCCGGTTGTATCTGCTATCAGCGCGCATAAATCGTCTCACGGCGCAATGGCGACGACGTCGTCGAGCAACGCGTCCACCGATAGCCGGTCACCTGCCTTCAGCGACCACAATGCATGCGGGGCCAGCCCAGCCGACGCCTTCTGGCGGCGACGGCGGCTGCGTCCTTATCGGGCCCCTGGGAATCGCGCAGGACGCCATCGGTCGCATATCAGAAAGCCTAACACCAGTTCCGTTCAGCGCAGTCCGCTTAATGACACTCGCGCACTCGCGCTTTTGCCCTGCGCGGAGAAATCAGTGCGAAGGTATAGAACCGCGCCTGCTCTCGGATCACGTCGAATGAGGCGACTGACCGTTGGTTGGTCCTTTCTGCGCAGTGCATTGGAAGTGAGGAGCGCGGTGACGACGAATGGCGAGGGGGAGCTCTGACGCGCTGCGATACCATAGGGTAGAACGTTTCAACCCACATGACGTTGTGCTGCACGTAAGTCCGAAGCCCTAGTGCAGGCGTTCTCGCGTCGCTTCCTTGGCCCTGCCCACTACACCGCGCGCACCTGGCCGACTTCCCGTGCGCACGAGAAGAGAAACCGCCAGCAGGGCTCACGCTCAGGCAAACAGTCACCTAACAGGTTTGCGTGTTGGGCAGATGACAGCATCCGCCGGAGTTTCGGCGTTGGCAGTGGCGACAGACAGTTCTCGTACAAGACGTCCGCGAAGCGCGTCGCGCTGACATTTTGCTGCACAACCATGACTCGGAGAATGTTCCTGCCGCTGGTCGTCACCGCTATATTTCTGAGCGCCAAGTGAGTTGGGTGGAGACTGTACATGTGTGATTCGGATCCAGTATGTACGTAGCCATATCATGTAACAACTATCCATTTACTTATATGATTTCAAGGGCATGTAGAGAGAATGAGAAGAAGCTGGAGGTTTTAATTCGCGTGTGTTTGTATAACGGTCGAGACGTCCTGTTTACTGCTGCCAGTGGGCCGCGTCAGCCGGATGTGAAGGGCCGACGCAGCAGCACCACTTGGCCCGCACCCATGCAGCTTTACCCACGAGAAAGGCTTGCGTATAAGTTACCCCTCATATTTTCAGAAATATTAACCGAGGTCATACAGCTTGCGCTGATGAACTAAATTCACCAACGCTAAATCACTAAATTTGCACGAACACAGTTGACGCAGCGACAAAATATTGTGGCAAGTCCGCGTAATACGAAATCAACCAGGATTTTAGTATATTTACATACTTTAGTTTCGGAGGAGACATGTGCGATGGGCTTGGCGAGAGTAGGCTTCAATTTTCGCGAGCTAGCAGTCACTATAGCTTACATGCGAATCGGTGTGGCAGGTTAGCTCAAGGTTTTGTAAAAACCTACAAGTAACCATCCTCATTGCACTCCGAAGAATTGAAGCAAATACAATACAAACCAGAAAAACAAATAAAAGATTAATTCTGCTCGATTGCATTCAACGTATGGTCGATCCATTTCGCGACGCTTTGGTTTGCATGGCCGTACTTACGTCGGTGTCGCGCTTCAGTAATAATCGACAGGGCCCAAAAGAATTGTCGCACTGCTGCAACCTTTTGAATGTCAACGCTTCTTTGTCGCGTTCTTGTCGGTGTTAATTCCCTTTGTTGGGTCACAGCAACGCCAGGCACTACCCCTCTAACGGAATATCGTGTTTGTTTGTTTGTTTGTTTGTTTGTTTGTTTGTTTGTTTGTTTGTTTGTTTGTTTGTTTGTTTGTTTGTTTGTTTGCCGGGGCAAACAAGTGATAGATTAGCCCTGAGCTGGAATCTCTGCGGCTGTAATCAGCTATGCGGAGAGACGGCGGCATAGTTCCTCGCAGCGTCTGCCCACGTGGAAGAATCGGCCGTTCCTCATTGGTCTCCCTGATCGGCGGCGAGCGGCATGCCGCAGCTCCCAAGACCCGTTCGCTCCGCGGTAGGAAACAGCCGCTCGTCAGTTTCCGCGGAGTGCATTCTGCCACTAGTTTGATCGTACTTTAACACTCAAGAGCATAAGTTTTGGCGTGTTATCCTTTTTTTTTTCGAGGAAGGAAAGATTGTGGTGCTAAGGAAAGGAAAAGAAAGGAAGAAAGTAAACAAGAGCAGCAGCAGAAACAACCCCACCTCCTCCCCCCGCCCTTCGCCAAAATAAAAGGAACAAAAAAATAGAACTTTTATTCCATAGCACGTTTTAGTGACTGCTGACCTTTAGCAGATCGTCTTCAAGCTCCTAGAGGATACTTGCTAAAATTGGACGCCGCGAAACATGGGGGTTGTTGGTAATTACGCTGGGTGTGCATGGGAGATCAAAACTAAAGGAAAGGTTGATTTCACGGGCGCGTTCGAGACGTTGGAAATGTTAGCCCACGATTACAGATGGCTGACATAAATGATGTTCCTTTCAAACATTCTACAGCTATGGCACTATGTGTTCGCGTCTCTGAAGACTTCTTCCGCGGCGTCACTTTATTCAGAGAGCTTCAGAATTCCCCTTCCAAGTCGCCCATTATTTCGCGGCCATGATCATACGGAGTTAAGACCATGTGCCAAGTTAGCTGTGTCAAGTTAAGACCATGTGCCAAGCTAGACAACGCGTGTTGGCGTTGATGCGCCCGTGGCATAACCACAGCTCTCTGAATGGACGAGTTGGATTTCCGACTCCTGGTTCTGTTTTGTTTGGGCGACCGCTTTGTTCCGTTTTTCTTTGTTTATTCAGGAGAAATGACGAATGTTATATTGAAATCCTCTACAGGAGCTTCCCTGTGTATACGTGGGCGTGCTACCTGCATGTGTGATCACACCATAATAGAACTGACGGGCTGTTACACTGACGAACCGGCTCCGTGAAGCTGCATTTCACATTTCCATGAATTCCAGCATTCACTAGCTTTTTTATTAATGTTATATAGTACAGGTTGGGAATTGTGAACACGCTGATTTCTTTTGTCTTGTAATGTCTTTTCGGACACGTCTAGCTACTTACGTAGCTTTTAGCCCAAAATGACCTATACAGCATGCGCCTACTGCAAGATTGATTGATTGATTGATTGATTGATTGATTGATTGATTGATTGATTGATTGATTGATTGATTGATTGATTGATTCGCAAGCGAGCAGGGTGCGCATTTTACTGAAGCACTTAAAGTGTCCATTGATCTTGATCTGGAAAGAAGAATGATAGGTGTAACGTTAAAGGATAAGAAAAGAGCAGATTGGGTGAGGGAACAAACGCGAGTTAATGACATCTTAGTTGAAATCAAGAAAAAGAAATGGGCATGGGCAGGACATGTAATGAGGAGGGAGGATAACCGATGGTCATTAAGGGTTACGGACTGGATCCCAAGGGAAGGGAAGCGTAGCAGGGGGCGGCAGAAAGTTAGGTGGGCGGATGAGATTAAGAAGTTTGCAGGGACGGCATGGCCACAATTAGTACATGACCGGGGTTGTTGGAGAAATATGGGAGAGGCATTTGCCCTGCAGTGGGCGTAACCAGGCTGATGATGATGATGATGATGATGATGATCTTGCACATGCCTTCCTGCCCTGCGTGTTACGGCTCGGCGTATGTAAGCGTATATGATCCAGCAAGTAACGTGGCCCCAGTCCAGTGGCGCACAAGCGTCTCTATAGTAGGACTGATGCGCCAGTCGTTTAACGGAACCTCGTTTCATTATTTATTTATTTATTTTTTATTTCTTCATGCTGTCAACCCTCTGCTGAGGGTTCTTACAGGGAGGGTTTACATACAGGCAGACCATATATACAGGTGCATCAAGCGGCAGCGGAATCACAAAAACACATGCTTAACAATTTTTCAATTTCACAAACATCACTGGCATTTGCCACAAAGCTTGGTATCGCGTTCCAAAGTTCAGTCACGGCAGGGAAAAAAGAGACACACATCACTGTGAGCAAAGTATGGGCGTAAAACATATTGGGGATTAACACGACTGCTTCGTTTTCCTGGAAGCTGCACACACTCATCTTTGTTGATCTTTAAATAGATTTTCAAAAAAAAATGTTGATTTAAATCATCTTCATTGATTTTTTTAAACACGCTTGCACCGTGCCCCTTACGTGTTGCTTGCATTTCACGGCGGCTGCACGTCGCTCGCAGGGCTCAGGACGGCAACGAATGTAGCTGCGTCGTGATGCTGCACCAGGAGGGTGCCGAGCCGGTCCAGCTCTACAAGGAGTGCACCTCCATTGTGGGCAGCTTGTGCACCGATGCCGACTTTGAGTTCTGCAGCCAGTTCTGCAAGAAAGAGGTTCGTAGTATACATGCGGACGCGAGGAGCGTCTGAACCACGGTGTCAGAAGTATTGGTCAGAGCTACCCTTTTCACAATGCCCTCTTCGCGACTTTCCATGGATGTCGTATCGAGGCAGGTCACGTCTGATATCGCCGAGTCATAAATGGAGCACTCTGCGCGGCTACGGCACCAAAGGGCAGCTGCAGGATTTGTTCCAAGTCCTGGGATGCTCAAAACACATTGAGTTTCATATGTTTCTTTTTGTCATTACAATCATATGCGTAATACGGTCATAAGCGTATTAAATATTTTATCGGGGTCACATCTCTGGTATCAGAGTCATAAGTGAAGCGTCCCGCACAGCCACGACGCGAAAGAGCAGCCGTAAAGTTTGATCGAGGTCCACGGATATGATACACACACACACACACGCACACACACACACACACACGCACACACACACACACACACACACACACACACACACACACACACATATATATATATATATATATATATATATATATATATATATATATATATATATATATATATATATATATATATATATATATATATATATATATATATATCAGAAGTTTTCCTCGTCACTACGGACATACGCATAGTAAAGTTTAGAATATGCGTGGTTTTCCGCAAATGAAACTTGAAGATTTCCTCAAGCTAATGAGCTCTTGCTGTCGCCAGCACATTGACGCGCAGACGATAGTGTGCGCGGGTGCCAACGTCGAAGAACTGAGCGGTGAGTTGTGCGATGATGTATGGGCAGGCGTTCAGCATTTGTGAAAACCGTGCCCTCAAGAGTTCGCGGAACGCATTAACCTGCACCGCAGCAAGCGAAATTTTGAAAGTGCTATGTGCTCTCTCTCTTCCCCTTCCCCGTCTTTCATCGCACCCATCCCTCTCCCATGTGTAGGGTAGCAAAACGGTTAAGCTAAACTGGTTAACCTCCCTGCCTTTCCTTCTCCCCTTTTTCCTTCCTTCCTTCCTTGAAAGAGCGGGCAGTGTTATGGTTCCTCCACGGCGAAGGGAGCATCGACTGCAGCTTATAAGACCTGTTATTAGGCGAGTTGAGGTTTCATGATACGCAACACAATGAAAGAAGTGAAAAAAGAAAAGAAAGAAAGAAAATACGCGGCCAAGACAAAACAGCACAAGCGTTCTTTTTGCACTCTTTCTAGCGCTCAGTTTTATTCTGTGATTTATTTGTGCGTACTCGCCAATGGCTTAGGCCCATGTGGAGTTTCTCGGCTGAGCGAGAGGACGCGAGTTTGATTTCCTGTACCGCTGCGGTGCCGTATACAGGTAAGGTCGCGTGAAAAACTATTACTGTAAAATTGATATCAAAACAAGTAAAAATAAGGCGGGGGGAGGGGGGAGGGGGGAGTTCGTCAAACAGTGCTGCGTTGTTAAACTCATTAGAGGGTTCAGAACCCAAGCGTCTTTGCTTACCCAAAAGCCCACGCACTGCTTACGTTCTTTTGTAACCATTTTCTGTTCTTTTGTATTCGTTGCGATTTGCATAACGTATATTTTTGGGTGTGCAAAACCCAAAACTTCCCATTATTACTTGCACGTATATCCACAAACGCAGTCGCAGTGCTTACCCGTAGTGATTTGTTGAACAACAGCTGCGCAGTATGTAAATGGAATGTAAGACATAATGTATGTGCTTGGGAGAAACCAAGTAAAGGAGAAAAATGGAGTAGTAAGCCTCAATTCGGAAATAACGTTTTGACGCCTTGACGAAGGCAAAGCCACAATCGGCTTCCTCCGGAGTGACACTTCTTTCTTCCTTGTTCTTCGATGGTCCCCTCAGCTGCGCGGCATATAACAATGGAACTGTCTCGTTCGATCGTTTGCTTCGGTTTCTGGGGCAGATTTGTTTTACAGTGGAGCTATGCTCACGAGGAACACGCATTGTCCTCGCTTGGCTTCTTTTTATTTAAACACTGTTTTCCATTCGCGTTACCTCCCCCTTGCAGATGTCGGCAATCACAGGCAACCTGGATGCGATGTTTGCGCCCACGAACGTGTCGGTTGGCCAGAGCCTGTGCGACATGGCCAAGAAGCCGGTGACCGGTGGGCTCGTCAAGCTGGCTGCCTTCGTGTGCGATCAGGACGTGCGGGATGTTGACGCGCAGCAGCCGCAGAAGCTCTGCTGTGACAAGGAGGTGCGCTGGGAGCGCTGCAAAGGCGGCAGCGGCAGTGCGGGGACCACGGCCGCACCTCGCCGAGCGTAGCTGTCGTTACAAGCAGCGGAACGTAGAGCCTCCGATGTCCGCAACCCGTAACACGTCGCCGTGCCGCGCATCTCGGAAGCTGCGCGGCTGCAGTTCGTCTGCTCTGAAGACACCTTCTACGTGGCACGGCCCACCTTTCTTTTTTTTTTTTTTCGCGCACTCATTTCCCTATCTCCATGCCATTTGGACTGACGTTCCTATTGTTCCTATTGCCAAGCACCACGTGACGAAAGCACGAATGCAAAAGCATTCATGGTCGCGATCATACGACCGCCGATCCACACAGCGCAACGTCGCACCACTGAAGTTGCTGGCTTTGCGTTATCTAGGAGGCGTTGGCACAGGCCCCTGCAAGGCGGAAAACTCTTGACTGTTATCATGCGTTTCCCGTGAATACTTCAGATCACGCGTAACAGCAGTACTCTTCGGCGTATTGCATAATCCGTCTGAAGAACGTGCGACTACCGCTTGCGATAATGTCGCAGGGAGACAAAAGACGCGACAGGGGAGCAAAGTCAAGTTACCGAAGTCAGCTGACAAGAAATAGTGTATAGGGGTACAACCTGTCAGGCACGCACGCACACACACACACAAATGTAAAGGTCGCTCGGCTGTTGTCTGCCATGGTCGGCTGCCCAATAGCGATAGGCTATATACATATACGCGCGTTCCCTGTTGCTGTACCCTTGAGTGGACGACCCACAACTGCAGCCTCTACGACAGTGCGAGGAATCACTGGCCGTGAAGAATGCTTCGATAGGTACTGTGTGACAGAGTCCTTCGGGCCAACGGTCTTCATGTGCTGCTCACTGAACCGGCTGACAATCAAACTTCGATGCGCCGAGACATCGTAGATTCGCTTCCGATCCAGTAAATGTTTTGCCAAAGTGCACGGTGATATTGTGAAGGGCTCTGAATATTCAATGAATGACACCCAGCTGAAAGTTGGCTCATTTTTTTTTCTTTTTTCCCTGCTAGATAAATGAATGGTGCAATGTAAGTGAAGTGCGAAACAATTAATGAATATACAGGGTGTCCCAGCAATCATGCATCGCGTTTTCCTTTTTCTTTCTTTTTAAGATGGGCCATTCCACGCGAAGTCGACCAAGTGCATATTGTTCACAGTCGAGTAGAGTAACCACCTGTAATTTTTTGTTCGGGCTAGTCAACTTAATATTTAAGTGCAATTAGCTATTTCTTAAATTACTGCTCTGAATGCCATGCGGTTAATGAAGTACTTGCAGGATATTGAAAGATAGTTAAAACTGGTGTGTTTTCAGTCACGTACGTTTTGTACGTTCATTTTTTCCGACTGATGAAGAAAGCCCACAAAAAAAAAAATATTGCGACTAACCGTCCGCTCAACGTTTATAGATACCTTAAACGTTACGTCCACTCGCCTCAAAAAGCAGCGCCCTCAAACAAGCTCCGCAGGAGTTAGCAGATGCCGGCGCACATCCCGTATAGCAACAACAAGGCAACAAGGCACCAAGGCATCGCACGATCGCGACCGGAGCGCGATAGATCGCCCACTAACTCCTGTAGAGCTCGTTTGAAGGCGCTACTTTCTGTTATCTTCGCGTAGAATGACCTGTCTTATTTTTTTTAAGAAAGAAAAAAAAGGAAAAAAAACGCGATGCATGATAGCTGGGACACCCTGCATATGCATGTCATCTATTAAAACGGAAACCTTTTTGTTGTTGTTATTATTGGGTTTTTTATTGTTTCGGCCAATACAAATGCGCTGCACACGAATCACGTCTATGCAGAAACTGTATTCCTGACCGCAGGTCTTGTTCTCGTAGTGCGTTGTCGCACCAGTCACTCGTAATACAGGTAGAATGGCGAAACATTCGAATATTCCGATAAATCAAACTAAATTTTTTTTCTAGGCCAGAGTGATTGCTCCGGAAGAAAGAAAACAAGAAAAAGGTGTATAGAACATGAAACAGCTAAGTGTAAGCAGAATAGATTAGGAAACATGAGTGATAAACAATTATCTACAAAGGCGAGAAAAATACAGACGGACAAATAAATATGGAAATATAATACCGTCCTTGTAGCGAGGATATTGTCTGCGTGTAAGCAGCATCATTCGTCTAGGTGTGCTGTGAGATATAAAGAGTGCATAGCCTGTTTAGAAATTTTATTTCTTTAGGTTATCTGGTTACACTTAGATGAGCATATTGCACAATATCATAGGTTGAGATGAAATTTTTTATATGTCATAATTAAAGTGCGTCACATTTCTACCAGAGAGAGAGAGAGAGAGAGAGATGCAAATGAGAGAAAGGCAGGGAGGTTAACCAGAGTGAAAACCTCCGGTTTGCTACCCTGCACTAGGGAAAGGGGAATTAAAGACGGAAGGAAGAGCGCGACAAAAATAAAAGTGTGAGAAAAAAAATGAAAATGGATGGAATGGGATCACTATAGTCTTTCTAATAGGCCACTGTCACGTAAAAAGTTCAACAAAGCCTTGACCGACTTTCGCTGCGACGACAGTTCATGTCGGCATTCCAAGACTGACTGTTCTGAAAGTGGCCTGCTATCAAGGAGTGCCAACGCGGCCGCTAGTGACAGCCGGTGCCCACTGTATCGAGGACAGTGACAAAGCACGTGTTCGATATAGTCTCCTCGCCGCCGCAGTGACTGCAAGCCGCGCTGTCGTCCATACTGACTCGGAAGGCGAAAGATCTTGTGTAGGCGACACCAAGCCACAGTCGGCGAAGTACTGCTGTCTCGAGTCGAGAGAGTCCAGATGGGGGTCGAAGTCGAAGGGATGGGTTCAGTCGGTGTAGACGTGTGTGCTTCAACCTTGGTGTGTTACATAAAGTTCTGATGGCTTCATTTGCGAGCACACGAATTTCATTGCAGCGTCTGTTCTTGAGAATGGAATGGAGTCTTGCAAGCCCTCCTCATGTGCAGATCGTGCTGCTGCGTCGGCATGTTCATTTTTCTACCATACTTGACCTATGACTTATGCCTTAACGTGCTTGCCAGTGTTTCTAAATATATAGCGGCTAGAAAACCCTGCAATAATGTTTTCGCATTTCATTAAATATAACTACATTTGCTGTAACATTATAGTAACTAGGTATATTATTATGGTTTATCTGTCCTAAAGCACATTTTCCTTGACCTGGATGCTTAAATAACCTTGCTTCTCGTCGCTGTAGAACGGAAAGTTACGTGTTACTTATACCCCAGAACAATAAACAATAGCTAGTTGGTACTGTAATGAATAGATATAGAAATACAGTTGCCTTTTTCATCGAGGGAGGAAGAACGTTACGATAACAACATCATTTTAACTGCTCTCGAATATTTCATGCGTATGTTGTCAGTATGGTTATTCCAGCTTAAAATATTGTCGAAATGTTCTGGCCCACCGTCGTTGTAGCGCAGCTTTGTGTCGCGATATTTTTTAGAGTCATCATCATCAGCAGCCTAGTTACGCCCACTGCAGTGCAAAGGCCTCTCCCATACTTCTAGAAGAGCTTAAACTGTTTTTAGCATTGAATTCAAATTTGTTGCCTTACAACCAAATATACTGAGATCTCTTAGCCTCACCGTTGCTGTTTGTTCAAGCTCATTAAGCTATAGCCCCAAGAAAAAAGAAACGTTGATATCACCGGCGTACAAAACAATTTGGTTCATTAAAGCAATATATTTTTTACTATATATTATTCTTGTATATATTGTGCACAGCAATGACCAGAAAATTTACCCACGCGGCACTCCATATTCGATGGCGCTGCTGTCACATTTACAGCCTAGATCTAAGCAGGTAAATTGTTAGTCGTGACTAAAGAAAACTACTCTTAAAGCGAGATCAATGCCTCTAATCCTATAGTTTTGAATTTTACATATTGAAATATCATTTTTTAAAAATCAAATTCTTTCCGAAAACTTAAAGAGAAAATCATACCTTTCATTCCCGATATTTTCCAGAATCCTGTAATCCACGCTGGTGGTTGGAGATGATTTGCTTAGGCACGATAAAACTACTTATAAAGGTCTTTATGTTACTTGTTCTGCAACTTCTGAAAAAAGCATGTGGTCAAACGAAACCTCAAATAATAATAATAATAATAATAATAATAATAATAATAATAATAATAATAATAATAATAATAATAATAATAATAATAATAATAATAATAATAATAATAATAATAATAATAATAATAATAATAATAATAATAATAATAATATGTGCTTTATTTGTAGTAAAAGCACCACATACAAAACTGGTCAGCCCACGCCAATGAGGCTTGTAGGGCTGTACCCGGCAGTCAGTTTCAGGGACGCAATAAACTACCGGAGTGAGGAAAAAAAGAAAAAAGAACAAAAAAAAACAGAAAAGTGAAGGCAGTAAATTGGGTTCCATGCTACATGAAGAAATACTGAAAACAAACAGACATCAAACAGCGTCAGATGAGTTTTCCCTTAAATACAATTTCAGAGCACGTTTCGATGAAATGAAAAAAGAAATACCGCGGTCACGGAATTAAATGTATCGGAGACATGACAATTTCGCACAACACGTCCAATTCGCGTATAACGTAGGGGTGTAGAAAGCATGGGATGACGCCTGAGTGGTCTTGTGGGCACGAAAGGAAACAGAAAATCACTATATCAGAGAGTACAGCAAATAATAATCTGAAAAAATAATTCATCAAAGGAAGGCAACTGTAAAGCAGAAAACAAGCTATACCACCGGGAATGTTAACTTATTGGCCACATTTCGTAGCAGTAATATTAATATACAGTTCATTTTTGAACGCCATGTGAAAGAACAATGATAAAATACTGTTATACCGTATCTCAGGATACTGTAACCAAGGGCATGAATGATTATTTTGCGCACAGAAAAGGGGAGGATGAAGCGGCTATTGTAAATAGTACATGATTACTTCCGGAGTTTATTACAGAGAAGAGATAGGTGACTATTCCATGTCATATCGGAGTCGAAGATAATTCACATGTACTTTACATTCAGCGATGGTAGGAGAGGAGAGCATTGACAATTGGTACATCGTGAACCATGAAGGAAGATTGGGAGAGTGGGATCAATTCGTCTATGTGGATTGTGGAAACAAACCAGATTTGTTTTTTGCTTGTTAATAGTGATGGAGTTTCTGGAAAACCAGTCCACGACAGACAAAAAGTGACTTTGTAGCATTGCAAATCATGAAATGAAAACAGAGTGTGTGGCAAGAACAACAGTGTCATCTTCATAATTCGACATTAGGATGCAGCTTTAGACAGATCATTTACGTAAACGTTGAATAGTAGTGGAGCCAACACGGATCCCTGCGGGACGCCAGATTTTAAGAAAACCTTCGAACTAACGTGATCCCCTATCTTGAATACCTGTGAACGATTGAAAAGATAGTTAATAATTTGTTAAAGGCCCCCGAAATCCCAAGAGATGTAGTTTGCGCAAATGTAATGTGTGCACTACGAAGTCAAAAACCTTGCTTGCATCCAGACGCGACTGCACCCTTCTAATCCGTCTATGGCTTGGAGTAGCATTTTCAAATGCGTACTCTTTTCTTATCGAAATGACCACCAGCCCACTTTGTGACTTCTGCGGGTGCAATGAAACAATCGCGCACCTTCTTTGTCAGTGCTCTCCTTTCAAACCGCAAAGAGCAGTCCTCTCAGCCGCCCTAGACAAACCGGACAAGCGCCCAATGACAGAAAACAAAGATCCTTGGAAACTGGCCTACGCAAACATCAGCGCGACCCGCTATGAAGGCGCTGCTGCGGTACTTAAAAGACACGGGACTTTCTGATAAATTGTGACTACACTGTGTGACGTAGGATTGTACGGTGGCACTTCATAACACTAGGAACGCCTTTGCGGGCTGCGTGACACTGCCCACAGAAACAGTGTGTGTGTAGTGTTCCTTTAATATTTTTTATCCTTCTTTCTTTCACATATCGCATCCTCCTGCTGGTAACCAACCAGAGATTATCTCCTACCGGAGATAATCTCTGGTTGGTTACCAGCAGGTGCAGCGGTGGCGTAGAGGTAGAACATCCGCCTCGCGTGCAAGAGGACCGTGGTTCGAATCACGGTGCCGCGCAATCAGGCCTGGAGTGCGACCTGATCCCGGTGACCAGGACCGGTAACGCACTCCCTCACCAGAGCAGGATTGGCCACCCCGGTGCAGTACTTGGCCACAACCTCCCATATGAATACAACAATCAAACCCCGGCCCTCAGTCCCCAGCAGCTGCGAAGCAATTGACCACGGCGGTGGTCAGACCTGTGACGCAGCAGAGGGTGCTAAGAATCCCTGGATCCGGACAGGCCGCTATTAGAATCTGAACCTGGCAACGTTTAACGCCAGAACGTTATCTAGTGATGCGAGTCTAGTAGTGCTATTGGAGGAATTCGAGGGCAGTAAATGGGATATAATAGGGCTCAGTGAAGTTAGGAGGACAAAAGAAGCATATACAGTGCTCAAAAGCTGGCACGTCCACGTGCTACCGGGGCTTAGCGGAGAGAAGAAAACTGGGAGTCGGATTCCTGATTAATAGGAATATAGCTGGTAACATACAGGAATTTTATAGCATTAACGAGAGGGTGGCAGGTGTTGTTATGAAACTTAATAAGAGGTACAAATTGAAGGTCGTACAGGTCTACGCTCCTACATCTAGTCATGATGACCAGGAAGTCGAAAGCTTCTATGAAGACGTGGAATCGGCGATGGGTAAAGTGAAAACAAAATACACTATACTGATGGGCGACTTCAATGCCGAGATAGGCTAGAAGCAGGCCGGAGACAAGTCAGTGGGGGAATATGGCATATGCACTAGGAATAGCAGGGGAGAGCTATTAGTAGACTATGTAGAACAGAATAATATGCGGATAATGAATACCTTCCTCCGCAAGCGGGATAGCCGAAAGTGGACGTGGAGGAGCCCGAACGGAGACACTAGAAATGAAATAGACTTCATACTCTGCGCTAACCCTGGCATCATACAATATGTGGACGTGGTCGGCAAGGTGCGCTGAAGTGACCATAGGATGGCAAGAACTCGAATTAGCCTAGACCTGAGGAGGGAACGGAAGAAACTGGTACATAAGAAGCCGATCAATGAGTTAGTAGTACGAGGGAAAATAGAGGAATTCCGGACCAAGCTACAGAACAGGTATTCGGGTTTAGCTCAGGAAGAGGACTTTAGTGTTGAAGCAATGAACAACAATCTTACGGGCATCATTAAGGAGCGTGCAATAGAAGTCGGTGGTAACACCGTTAGACAGGATACCAGTGAGCTATCGCAGGAGACGAAAGATCTGATCAAGAAACGCCAGTGTATGAAAGCCTCTAACCCTACAGCTAGAACAGAACTGGCAGAACTTTCCAAGTTAATAAACAAGCGTAAGACAGCTGACATAAGGAACTATAATATGGATAGAATTGAACATGCTCTCAGGAACGGAGAAAGCCTAAAAGCAGTGAAGAAGAAACTAGGAATGGGCAAGAATCAGATGTATGTGTTAAGAGACAAAGCCGGCAATATCATTACTAATATGGATGAGATAGTTCAAGTGGCTGAGGAGTTCTATAGAGATTTATACAGTACCAGTGGCACCCACGACGCTAATGGAAGAGAGAATAATCTAGAGGAATTTGACATCCCACAAGTAACGCCGGAAGAAGTAAAGAAAGCTTTGGGAGCTATGCAAAGGGGGAAAGCAGCTGGGGAGGATCAGGTAACAGCAGATTTGTTGAAGGATGGTGGTCAGATTGTTCTAGAGAAACTGGCCATCCTGTATACGCAATGCCTCATGACCTCGAGCGTGCCGGAATCTTGGAAGAACGCTAACATAATCCTAATCCATAGGAAAGGGGACGCCAAGGACTTGAAAAATTATAGACCGATCAGCTTACTGTCCGTTGCCTACAAAATACTTACTAAGGTAATCGCAAATAGACTCAGGAACACCTTAGACTTCTGCCAAGCAAAGGACCAGGCAGGATTCCGTAAAGGCTACTCAACAATAGACCATATTCATATTCACGCTATCAATCAGGTGATAGAGAAATGTGCGAAATATAACCAATCCTTATATATAGCTTTCATTGATTACGAGAAAGCGTTTGACTCTGTCGAAATCTCAGCAGTCATGGAGGCATTACGGAATCAGGGTGTAGACGAGCCGTATGTAAAAATACTGAAAGATATCTATAGCGGCTCCACAGCCACCGTAGTCCTCCATAAACAAAGTAACAAAATCCCAATAAAGAAAGGCGTCAATCAAAGAGATGCGATCTCTCCAATGCTATTCACAGCGTGTTTACAGGGGGTATTCAGAGACCTGGATTGAGAAGAATTGGGTATAAGAGTTAATGGAGAATACCTTATTAACTTGCGATTCCCTGATGATATTGCCTTACTTATTAACTCAGGAGACCAACTGCAATGCATGCTCACTGACCTGGAGAGACAAAGCAGGATAGTGGGTCTAAAATTAATCTGCAGAAAACTAAAGTAATGTTTAACAGTCTCGGAAGAGAACAGTGGTTTACGATAGGTAGCGAGGCACTTGAAGTGGTAAGGTAATGCATCTACTTAGGGCAGGTAGTGACGGCGGATCCGGATCATGAGACGGAAATAATCAGAAGAATAAGAATGGGCTGGGGTGCGTTTGGCAGGCATTCTCAGATCATGAACAGCGGGTTGCCATTATCCCTCAAGAGAAAAGTGTATAACAGCTGTGTCTTACCAGTACTCACGTACGGGGCAGAAACCTGGAGGCTTACGAAAAGGGTTCTACTTAAGTTGAGGACGACGCAACGAGCTGTGGAAACAAGAAAGATAGGTGTAACGTTAAGGGATAAGAAAAGAGCATATTGGGTGAGGGAACAAACTCGAGTTAATGACATCTTAGTGGAAATCAAGAAAAAGAAATCGGCATGGGCAGGACGTGTAATGAGGAGGGAAGATAACCGATGGTCATTAAGGGTTACGGACTAGATTCCAAGGGACGGGAAGCGTAGCAGGGTGTTTGGATCGCAGCGCTGGCGCGAGTTGTTGTGGTCGCACCGCTGGTGCGATCGGTTGGGAACTCGGCGCTGACGCCCGTGGTTGTACCTGGGTCGCAAGCCCCAAGGGTAGCGTTGGCCTGGCGGCCTGGGGTACAACTGGAAGCATCCGAAGGTCCCGGCAAAGCAAGAGTCGACTGGTAACAACAAAACAACTTGTTTATTTTAACATCGCAATGAGTTGGCGGTCAGGTTGACCGAAGTAGAGAGACGGGAGAGCACTTTACTCAACAGAAGAAATCGGAGCCCTCCCTTTGGCGTCCGGGGGCAGCTGTTTTTATACTCTCGCAGTTGAGGGCAAGAAGGAACCCCTCAATAGACGAGCACGTGATTGTACAATGGGCTAAGGTGACGCACACTGCCGCCGGTCGGGCACAAAGACTGGGAGGAGAAGGTAACTTCGGCTCTCGGAGCGCCTCTGGTCGGGCACAATGACTGGAAGGAGAGGGTGACCCCCTGCTGTCGCATCGCCGCCGTTCGGGCACAATGGCACATACACTCACACACGCACATGAAGACACGTGGCATCGGAACATGCCTGGAAACGCCTGGAAACGCCTGGCGGGGAGCGTTGCGGCGACGCCGAACGGGCCAAAATGTCTGCCGCCCCGCCGCAGTCGCGCCGGCAAAACCGCGCGTTGCAGGCGAAACGCAACAGACCGCCCCGCCGGGGGAAGGAGATCCCGATGGACAGGGGACTGCATCCGCTGTCCGGAGGGATGTCGCTCGATGATGCTCATAACCGAAGTCGGGCGTCCCTCGGCGTTTCTTGAGCGCAGCGCATAGAGAAGGCCTCGTTCTCTCGTTCAGGTTCGCACAGGACACTGCAAAGTGACTTCAGGAGAGTTCACATTTTTGTTCTCGTTCCCGGCAAGCGTTAGAACTACGCTGAAACTCAACCGCTCAGTCAGCAAGCACGGCACAACCCTCACTAAGCCCTGCCAGGCTCTTTCCCCTTTTATACCACTGCCTAGTTCCTTACAGTAGTCTAGCATCACTCAGAACGCGTCCACAAATTGGAAAATTGCACTAGAAAGCATATCATCACTTTGAAACACTAAACAAAAGCAATATGTTAAACAATCCTGCCTCAGGAAGAAAAACATCAGTAACAAACAATTTTGAGGCTGATTCCTACGTTAGGGGCTTCGACTTAAGCCATCGGCGTTACCGTTGAGACTCCCCTTTTTGTAACGCACCTCAAAGGAATATTGTTGCAAAGCGAGGCTCCAGCGCAGGAGGCGGCCATTTTTGGGAGAGATGGTCTGCAGCCATTGGAGAGGGCAGTGATCCGTCTCAATGATAAACCTCGAGCCGGCTAGATAGCATGACAATTTCTGAACGGCCCACATGAGACACGCACACTCCTTCTCGGTGGCGCTATACGCCTGCTCACGACTGGTCAGCTTACGACTAGCATACAGGACGGGGTGTTCTACTTCTCCATTTTCCCGTTGGCACAGTACAACGCCCATGCCTCGCTCACTAGCATCGCACTGAACAACGAACCCTTTTGTATAGTCTGGCGATCGTAGCACAGGCTGGCTTGTTAGGGCACTCTTTAGGGCGCTAAACGCTCTTTCCTTTGTCTCGTCCCAGACGACTGTTTGGGGCTCTGTTTTTCTTAGAGCATCCGTCAGGGGAGCCGCGATATCAGAGTACCTGGGGATGTACCTCTGATAGTAGCCGGCGACACCTAAGAACGACCGAATATCGGTCTTTGTGCGCGGTTGCGGAAAGTCTCGCACAGCGGCTACATTTATTTCAGAGGGGCGGCGACGACCCTGACCAATCACGTGACCGAGGTAGACAACCTCGGCCTGTGCTAACTGGCACTTAGGAGCCTTTACTGTCAAGCCCGCTTCGCGCAGGCGGGTTAGCACTGCCCGCAAGTGTGCCATATGCTCAGACCAGGATGCGGAGAATATCGCTACGTCGTCTAGATACGGTAAAGCGAATTCTTGCTGTCCCCGCAACACTTTATCCATGAGGCTTGAAAAACAGTATGGCGCGTTCTTCAAACCAAAACTCAACACTTTAGGACGGAATGTTCCCATTGGTGAAATGAACGCCGCATACCTACTAGCCTCTTCTGTAAGTGGAACCTGCCAATAACCCCTGACAAGATCTAGGGTGGAAATAAACTGAGCGCTACTAACTTTCTCAAGGCGCTCCTCGATGTTAGGGATCGGATAAATTTGATCCTTAGTGATGGAATTAAGCCTGCGGTAGTCGACGCAAGGACGAGGTTCCTTGCCCGGTACCTCAACTAAAATCAAAGGGGAGGTATAATCACTCTCACCTGCCTCAATAACACCGAGCTGTAGCCTTTTCTTTACCTCAGCCTCCATAATATCGCTCTGGCGGGGTGACACCCGATACGCCTTGGATCGTACTGGCTCTGGGGAGGTAAGTTCTATATCATGAGTAAGTACAGAAGTCCTACCAGGCCTCTCAGAGAACAGACCTTGAAACTCTTGTAATAGCTGGTGTAGTTCGGTTTTCTGCTCAGGCGACAGCGGTGCTTTACTGATAAGGTCACTAATGACTTGACCGGTGTCTTCCCTGTTCGTCACTGAGCCTAGTCCCGGAAGCTCGACCGGAAGCTCTTCAGGAACGTTTACCATCATGCACACCACTGCTTCCCTTTGTCTATAAGGTTTGAGCAGATTACAGTGGTAAACTTGCTGTGCTTTCCGCTTTCCTGGCAGACTTACCACGTAGTTAACGTCCGACAGTTTCTGAACAATTCGTGCTGGGCCCTCCCACTGCACGTCTAGTTTGTTGTTTAGCGATGTGCGCAATATCATGACCTCATCGCCCACCTCAAAACGACGGGCCCTGGCTGTCCGATCATAATAAACCTTGGCCCTCTGCTGGGCCTTTGTCATTGCTTCACCTGACAACTCCTGTGCCCTTCTTAAGCGTTCGAGGAGCTTAAGTACGTACTCCACCACGACTGGGTCGTCGCCCCTGCCTTCCCACGATTCTCGAAGCATGCGAAGCGGAGACCGAAGCGAGCGACCGTACACCAGCTCAGCTGGCGAAAACCCCGTAGCTGCATGCGGCGCGGTTCTTAATGCAAACATCACCCCAGGCAGACACAGCTCCCAGTCAGTTTGATGTTCAAAACACAAGGCTCTCAACACGCGCTTCATGACGGAGTGGAGCTTCTCAACGGAATTCGACTGTGGGTGGTACACTGAGCTGTGTAGCAGCTTTACCCCACACCTTTCGAGAAAAGTTGTCGTCAAAGCGCTAGTAAACACTGTGCCCTGATCTGATTGGATTTCTGCAGGAAAACCAACTCGCGCAAATATGGACAGTAGTGCATTGACTATCTCAACTGAGCTGAGTTCTTTAAGCGGCACTGCTTCAGGGAACTTTGTCGCTGGGCAGATCACAGTCAAAATGTGTCTGTACCCCGTGGCTGTTACCGGCAGAGGTCCCACTGTATCAATAACGAGCCGTCTAAAAGGCTCCGTAATGATAGGTACCAATTTCAACGGCGCCCTCGATTTGTCCCCTGGTTTGCCCACCCGCTGACAGGTGTCACATGACCTCACGAAGTGGTCTGCGTCCCGAAAACACCCTGGCCAATAGTACTCTTGCAAGAGACGGTCCTTAGTTTTCTTAACTCCAAGGTGTCCGGACCACGAACCCCCGTGTGACAAGCGCAACAGATCCTGACGATAGCATTGAGGCACGATCAGCTGATCGAACTCCACTCCTCGACGGTCTAGATACTTCCGGTACAGGACTCCACCTCTTTCCACAAAACGCGCAGTTTTCCTGGCGATACCTTCTTTGACATTGCAGCGCACGTTTTCCAGGCTGCCATCCTTTTTTTGCTCGGCTATCAAAGCCGACCGGCTGACTTTTAGCAACCTATTAAGTCCGTCTGACGTAGGCGCGATGAGCAAATCAGTAGATAGCTCTTCTAACTTTCCCGCATCGGGATTTTCCTCTCCGGTATCTGGTGCCTTTAACGTTACAGACTCAAGTTTATTCAGTTCGGGCGTGCTCTGAATATCAGCTTGCTGCGCCTCTGACCCTTTTTCGTTGTTTGATAACGTCGGCCCCGCAACTACCGCCTTTGCAGCGAGCTCCCGAACCTTCGATCTGGTTAAGGCCTGAACACTAGCTTCACCAAACAAAAGCCCCTTCTCGCGCAGGAGGTGATCGGACCCGTTTGAAAATAGGTACGGGTACTGGGGGGGCAGCATAGATGACACTGCCGCCTCCGTTTCAAGTGCTCCGAAAGGTCCTTCAATAAGCACTTTTGCTACCGGCAGACACACGCTATGAGCTTCCACGGCTTGCTTGATCCATGCGCACTCGCCCGTGAACATATGGGGTTCTACGTAAGACGGGTGAACTACATCCATCGTAGCTGCGGAATCGCGAAGCACCCGGCACTCTTTCCCGTTCACGAGGAGGTCTCGCATGTAAGGCTCGAGAAGCTTCATGTTCTCGTCAGTGCTGCCTATTGAAAAAAACACAACTTTTGGTGTTGTTTCCGGACACTGCGCCGAAAAGTGACCCGGCTTCTGGCACGTATAACAAACGCGCGCTTTCCTCATCTCGAACCGCTTTCTGCGTTTGGCTGCCGCCGTCTCCTTACGTTCTGTCGGACTGCTTTCACTCGCATCCGCACTACGCGTGTCCCCCTTTAATCTCATGGGCGTGAACTTCGGCCTCTCAAACTTGGAGCCAAATTCACCCTTTTGACCATCCTTAGCTCCGCGAGCCCGACGCGTCACAAACTCCTCGGCTAGCTCAGCGGCTTTAGCCACCGTACAAACGTCTGGCCTATCCAAGACCCAGTATCGCACGTTCTCCGGTAACCGACTATAAAACTGTTCTAGCCCGAAGCACTGCAGAACTTTATCGTGGTCACCAAACGCTTTCTCTTCTTTGAGCCACTCCTGCATGTTTGACATAAGCCTGTACGCAAACTCTGTATATGACTCACTTTTGCCTTTCTCATTTTCCCGAAACTTCCGACGGAACGCTTCCGCAGACAGCCGGTACTTTTTTAGAAGACTCGATTTCACTGTGTCGAAATCCTCTGCCTCCTCTCTATCCAAGCGAGCGACTACGTCGGCCGCCTCGCCGGGTAACAAAGTGAGCAAGCGCTGTGGCCACGTTTCCCGAGAGAACCCCTGCTTCTCGCACGTTCGCTCAAAGTTAACCAGGAACAAACCAATGTCCTCTCCAAGCTTAAACGGCCGCATCAGGTCAGTCATTTTGAGCAATACTCGTTCTCCTGCACCGTGTGCCTGACTTCCATTACGAGCGCGTTCCATCTCTACCTCAAGACGCTTCATTTCCAAAGCGTGTTCGCGCTCTTCTTTTTCTTTCTGCTCTTTAAGTTCGCGCTCCTGTTTCTCTTTTTGCTCTTTAAGTTCGCGCTCCTGTCTTTTTGACCTCTCCTCAATAGTCTCAAGGCATTCCGACAGCTCGTCATCCTCAGCCTCTAACTCAAGAATAGCCTTTAGCAGTTCTGGTTTTCTGAGTTTGTCCGAGACATCCAGACCCAACTCTCTTGCAAGCTCCAGCAATTTCGGTTTGCGCAACGACTTCAAATCCATGGCTGCTCTGAATGCTGCTTTCTCTACTGCTTACTATTGTCTTGCCGCAAACTAACCCGGCAGCAACGACAACCACAATTACCAGCTCTGTTTCTAACACTAACAAAAGCCTGGCAAAACTCAGAAGAAGAAAGTCCCGCACTCACCAAACCTCGCAGTCAAGAGTTCAGCGCAGTCGTTCCGCTGCAGGCAACCAGTCATCACACAGGGCTCGTTGCACTGCTCCCGGATCGTCGTTGAGCTGTTCAGCATACAGTCAACTGCATCTCTTCGCTGCTGGCCTCCGTTGTCGCGATCTCACCGCTGGCAGACAGTTGTTTGGATCGCACCGCTGGCGCGAGTTGTTGTGGTCGCACCGCTGGAGCGATCGGTTGGGAACTCGGCGCTGACCCCCGTGGTTGTACCTGGGTCGCAAGCCCCAAGGGTAGCGTTGGCCTGGCGGCCTGGGGTACAACTGGAAGCATCCGAAGGTCCCGGCAAAGCAAGAGTCGACTGGTAACAACAAAACAACTTGTTTATTTTAACATCGCAAAGAGTTGGCGGTCAGGTTGACCGAAGTAGAGAGACGGGAGAGCACTTTACTCAACAGAAGAAATCGGAGCCCTCCCTTTGGCATCCGGGGGCAGCTGTTTTTATACTCTCGCAGTTGAGGGCAAGAAGGAACCCCTCAATAGACGAGCACGTGATTGTACAATGGGCTAAGGTGACGCACACTGCCGCCGGTCGGGCACAAAGACTGGGAGGAGAAGGTAACTTCGGCTCTCGGAGCGCCTCTGGTCGGGCACAATGACTGGAAGGAGAGGGTGACCCCCTGCTGTCGCATCGCCGCCGTTCGGGCACAATGGCACATACACTCACACACGCACATGAAGACACGTGGCATCGGAACATGCCTGGAAACGCCTGGAAACGCCTGGCGGGGAGCGTTGCGGCGACGCCGAACGGGCCAAAATGTCTGCCGCCCCGCCGCAGTCGCGCCGGCAAAACCGCGCGTTGCAGGCGAAACGCAACAAGGGGGCGGCAGAAAGTTAGGTGGGGAGGAGATTAAGAAGTTTGCAGGGACAACATGGCCACAAATAGTACATGACCGGGGTAGTTGGAGAAGTGGGGGAGAGGCCTTTGCCCTGCAGTGGGCGTAACCAAGCTGATGATGATGATTATGATGATGATGATAACCTCCCTGTGTTTCCTTTCTCTCTCTCTCTCTCCAGGAAAAGAGACGTTACTACTTCGTTGTTATCGAAAGCAGAGAAGATTAAATCAACTAATTGTTCCAAGAGTACTACAGTCTCCTTCCCAGGAACGAAACCAAATTGAGAAGTTGAAAAGAATTGTTTATTTGCAGAAAACCGGTCATCACTCTGGACAAGTGTTTTTCCAAAATTTGACTAATTGGGGGTAAGATTGAAATCGGCCTGTAGTTGTACACCTGTTTAAAAGAGCCGTTCTTGTATAATGGTTTTAGCTAATTTTTAGCTAATCTGGAAGAAAACCGAGTTCAATATAACCGTTCAGCATAAATAAAAGTATATTTTCTAGAACGAGAAAGTTACGTTGCAGCTCGTACATAGATATGCCATCTAAACCAGGTGCCTTCTTTTCTTTAAAACTGAATAATATGCTGCGCAGATCGCAAGCAGTAATGAAAGGAAGGAATGCAGAGGACTCTAACTGATAATATTATCGGAACAATGAGTGTGAGCTGGCTGAGTAATCGATGATGCTTTAGCGAAGTGAACATTGAAATCAGTAACGGCAGATTCTAAGTTAGCGAAATGTTTGCCAAAAATGTCGACTGATTGGCCTGGATGGTGGCCGAATATTTGATTAATCGTAGACCGCATTTTTCGAGGGTTCTGCCTATTTTCGTAAAACGATTTACTGTAATATTAGCGTTTCTCAGACTGAAGTAACGCAGTTACCATATTTCTATTAACTTTGTATACGTTGTAAACGAATGGCAAATGATATTAAATACTAAAAAGTCAGCTGCTTTATCAATTACGAGAAAAAAAGCTCCCATCAGAATTTAACTGCACTATAAATAACGCCACACTTAATTAACAAAGTGAAGGAGTACAAGTACCTTGGCTTAACCTTAACACACGATTTCAGGTGGGAGCGCCATGTTAACAACGTTACCTCGACCACACAAAAAAGTTGTTTTTCCTAAACAGACGTCTTAGACTAGCACCCCCAAACACAAAACTACTAGCATATAACGCATTTGTCAGATTTGTATTAGAACACGCTAACATTGTTCGGTTTCCTTTCACCAAAGAACTCGTTAACAAACTAGAAGCAATTCAAAGGAAGGCACTAAGATATATTTACAACAAACATAGGTTAACAGACTCACCCACAGAATTGCTAAAACAGGCCGGTATACTGACCTTACAAAATCGAGCCAAGCTTGCACGATTAAAAATTATGTATCAACTGTGGGTCTCTCACACCCGTGCTCTTGGGACAAAGGAACGACAACACAGTAGTGCAAACAATCACAAGGGCATTTATTGCACCTTTCATAGATCAATGCCTGCTAGCCGAGCTGCTACCCACAAAACATGCCGATGGGCGCGCGACAAATCCAGAAGTCCGACTCACCGCGACCGGAAGCGAGCGAATATGTTCGCCCCATGCTGGATCCCAACGCCTGGTCGTTCGCGTGTTCGGTCACGCCAACGGTGGCGCGTTCGCAGGCGGCCACGCGAGGCGGTCTCGCAGAAGCATGGGTCGCCGCGCGCGCGCGCGGGACGTCCACGCCGCGCGCCGACCCGCCGGGGAAGAGCCAGCCCGTCCTTCCCTGCGCCCCAAAGTAACCCTGCCGTGAGGCGGCGTTAGCAACGCAACACTCGCGCCATCTCTCGCACTGCGCCCCAACCACATCGACCGCCGTGGGCATCACGCAGGCCACGCGGCGAAGCCGGATTACAGGAGACGCGCCATGCGGGAAAAACATATCAGGGGAGGCGCGAGGGTCGCGCATCCCCACACAACTTATTCATGATGAATTGAAAATAGACAGTTCCAAATACTTATCTATAGCACAAACACGACTCACCGGATATAAACATTAACTATCATTAAACGAACACCCATTTCATACGGAAAGCCATAAGCATTCATTTTTCCCTTTAATGACACGTGTATGGAATAAGCTGGACCATAGTATTACAAACAGCCCACCCTTCACTATTTATTTGACATTAGCCGAAAATGAATTGCGTGCTTCACAATTACGACGTACCTGGGTCACCATTTATTTCTGTGCCATTCTATTTCATTACATTGTGTACATAATCACAATTTCTTTAACGACGCCTTAAACGTATCTTACTTTCATAACTTGTATTACTTGCCATTACTGAGTACTATTGTTTATTTATGCAAATTGTTTACTTCTTTTCCTGTTGTAATTATTGCCTACCATCATTAGTATTTGACAGATTACCTCATTACCGCTTGTTACTCTTAAATTTAATGATATGTGTTATTGGGTAATTTATGCCTATCATTTTGTTCACCTTTGTAAATTTTCTACCTTTTTGATTACCTCTTGATTTTTTCGTAACATTATTACAATGTATTACGTTATTTTTCTGCCTACTATATTGTTAGCCTTTGGTAATTGCACGTCTATTATGTGTAATCTTAATATCGCGCTAATTATTATTGTTACATCGCAAGATAACTATGTATGACCTTCCTATAATGATCCCTGATGGAATCGGCAGTATGAATAAATAAATAAATAAATAAATAAATAAATAAATAAATAAATAAATACGTTCGTCAGAGCGTTGTTGTTAGGCGAGTTCTCACATTTTGCCCAAAGTTTATCCTTCTCTTTTTATCGCCTTAAGAATCCCCATTGTAAGCCAAGGTAAGTTAGTATTGCGTTTTTTTTCAATTTTTATGGTTTTCCTTGCCCTGTATTTAAATGTGCCAAGATCATTAACAAATTTAATGTAAACAATTTGTACGGTTGCCCCTTCCATAAGTATATTCGAGTCAAAGGTATCAAACTATCGAATTTAGCTATGTCGAGGATTGATATCTGGAAATGTTCGGATGATACCTTTTTAAGCATGGGCACATAAATATGGCGGCCGACAAAATAGTGGTCAGCCAGTTTGTGCTTTATTACAGCCGAATCAACGTGATAAAAAGGAGCTCTAACGTTGATGTGATCGATGAATGACGTCACATGCTTGGTTCCAAGGTATTCTTCTCTACTACAAGAACCGATAGTCGGAAGAACCCCCGATTTAGCTAATACATTTAGGTAATCGCAAACAATCGGGCACGACAGACATAAATTGTTTATGTTAGCATCGCCTGCCAGACAAAAGAGTGAGGTTGAAGGCAAAGACAGTAAAAACGCATCCAGTTCATTTACAAAAACGTTTGCATTTTCGGAGGGTGGTCTATAAATTCCAAGTAGGGTTATATCTATATTTCGCAAGGAAATATGCAATGCCGGGAATTCGGTTGAGATGAACCATGATAGCACAGATGACGTCACATATCGTTCACGTACAAAAGCCATGACACCACCATCTCTACTGATGCGACGCGTTAGCGCCAAACTAGAATAATTGGGTAGTTTGAAAGAATAAATGAGCTCTTCATGAATGTCAATTTCGGTTAGTACAAACGCATCAACGATAGTATCGTTATTTTTTGTGATGCCAACGAATTCGTTCTGCGGATGTATCTGCGTATCTGCGTATCTGCGCATCCGCAGTATCTGCGGATACTGCGGATCTGAACGTGTAAAACTGTGAAGGACCGTCTCCCTTGACTTGGTAAATTGATGAAGTCGTTCAATCTCTCACTATTATGAAATGCATTGTTCATTTTGTGGAATTAGTCAAGGTCAATAGAATTGCTCATATTTAAACATGCTTATCAAAGTCAGAATGCTCCGATATGCGGACAAGAGACGATCCCTCAGATTTCTTGGCGAAACTTTTGCCTTGCTTAGGCCAGACGAACTTGTACAGTCTTTCTTTTCCTTTTTGACAAGCTGCCCAGACCAGTTCTCTGTTATGTGTGGTCAAATGGTCTGCAAAATAAAGTTGAGGGATCACATCCTGTTCCGCAAACGCCCTTAAATTGCCTCTGCAGCTCCACGACGTTTCCTTCTGCGCAACAGAAGTGAATCTAACGAGCAGAACTGGCGGGCGATCTCGGTTGGCAAGACGGCGATGAATAGCCTCGATGACAGATTCTGTGAATTTTAACTTCAACTTTTCTGCCAAATCAGAGACGATAGGCAGAAGCTTCTCACCTTTCTTTTGCGGCAGACCATGAATTTCTAAGTTCGACTTTCTGCTGTATTGTTCGACGTGTTTAATTATTTGCGAATGCTCGCCAGTTCTTCTGATTGATCTGATCCAGTGGATTTTAAGGCATGAACTTCGGCATTTTCCAGAGGGGGCTTGGCCCTCGGCGCCCGCCCGTAGTCGGCACTTATGACACCCGCAACGGCGTCTTTTTCAGCACAAACTGCCTACATAAACGACTCATCTCTGCAAATTCTCGTTGTCAGCCATTATTAAGACATTAAACATACACACATCAACATAAACACCAAATAGAGACGGATTGGGCGACCCCTTCATTGCTTTCTTCTCTGCACTTTTTAAGAAAAAAAAAAAAAACGTAGGGCACACGACTATGCTCCGCAGGAGGTGCGATACCTTAGCGTATCTTACAAACCTTTGTTAACGTACGTTATCATAACAGTGCAATGTGAGTATTTTTGTGTCCATCGCATAGACCGGTCGGACATTTCGTCCTTGTCTATGTCGTCCTGTTTTACTGGTTCCTATAGTGGGTGCTCTTGCAACAAAACGAATGGAATATCAAGTAGACGAATCAGCCATCCTTATTTGAACGTAACGTAATTGGGTGAACGTCCTCGCAGCTAAGTTCGCGATTCAGAACAACGCCAGCATGTTATTTTTTTTTTTACAGTGGTGTATAATAAATCAATTTTGTCAGATTTAGATGCATTATTAGGTGCAGTTTAGGAAATTGTGAGATCGTTGTTATTCCTGAGTTACAAAGATGTAAGCTTAGTACTATAGGTTCTTGCAATCTTGCAGTTTTAAAGAATTGTTCTAGAAAAATTGGCGGTTTAAATAAAAAATCCACTTGCGTCAGTAACTAGTTCTTTACTTCTACATTTAGATGCCGCAGTTATCATTAAAATTGTTGCAGTGGTTGCGGAGAAAGACGATTTATCCCTTCCGGGAGCTAAAGCTTCCTCAAACAAATGATGGATGGATGGATAACGCTGAACCCTATAAATCGGGCGGCGGCGCACGCCACCTAGCAGTGACTAGTAATATATTTTGTACTTTGTGGAGGGTGAAATATTACTTTTGTCTTGATTTTAGCCACTAATCATATAACCTCCGTTTGGTTATTTCTACTCGCTTAAAGTCTATTTTGCTTCCACGTACTGTTCCGAAACCCCAATGCTTTGAAAAAAATCAGCCCAGTTGCTTTGAACTATAGGACAAAGCCCTTTAGCCCGCACGCTCCGCATAACGTGTATATCCCTTCCAACTTGACTCGGTACTTCTTAGTCCGCAGTACTCCCGTCTTGGCTTCAAACAACAAAAAGCTTCCCCTAGAATTATCGTAGATATTTTCTTTGGCAATTGCCTGTTTGAAAGTTCTGTATGTTCCCAGTACTGATTTCGTCTGCATCCCTATTTTCCACAGAACCCTCTCTGTTTCTTTAACCGTTGTTTTTTTTTTCTTTTTACCGATGATCCCCCCCGTCTCCCGCTGCTGTCCAAATATTTCCATTTCTTGGTTCGCTTGCTACATTTTGTGTTAACATTCCTCATGTATACAAGTAACTGAAAACTTTCCTAGCCGACCGCTTTCTCGCCATTTCTCTCAATCGCTCCTCAAATTCTATCTTGCTGATAGCTTCCCTGCCCTCAAATGATTTCCATCCCTTGTCACCATGTGCCCCTTGATTTGGTGCATTTCCGTGCGCTCCCCAAAGCAAGCGTACCCACCCCACATTGCATAATTTCCAAACTTGCTCGAACATCATTCCCGAAATTGACTAGGAACCATCACCCCTTTCCAAATCTATATCACCACATTGTACCTATTGCAATTCCACAGTGCCCTGTCTTAACAGGCGAGCGGGAAAGCCGCCCTCCAGCGGCAAGTTGCTGAGGTCGCTTGGCGTGACTCGTTTTACAGCTGGTAGATGGCAGCAACAGCGCTACAGAAAACATCGCTGCTGCTTTTTCATCAGATTGCGAATGTTTTTACGATCTCAGAAGTAACATAGTTTCGTGAGCACACTATAACTAACCAAGCGTTAATAATAAGGCGTATTGTTGTTTTACTAGCAAAGTTTCGAGAGCACTTCATCCTATTTATTCTCTTAAGATGAATCAACGTTCGAGAATATATTGATCAGCCCTCGGAAAAGAGCATCCGTAGTACCATGCGTGTTGCGGAACGTTAAGGCCTTCAAAACTGAAACAATATAGCCCTTAATAAGTTTCTTTCTTGATTATATACACTTCTTAGAACACTCAAACAAAAAAGCGCGCGCGTTCGCGCGCTCTTCGCACGCTCCGCAATCGAAACCGAAACCGTAGCCGGCGAAATCGCTGAAGTGCACGAAGTGCGGAGTGACGGCGTCGCTGTCTTCGCTTTGCTGCCATTGGTTACAATCCGCAGGTTGTCCCAAACTCTTGCAGCCAATGGAAGCGTTTGTCACGAAGCGGCAGCGGCCGTGCACTCAAGCTCTCGCGCAAGCGTCAGGCTGGCTTCTCCCGTGCATTTGTCGGCGCCGGAGAGACCGTTGACGCGAACAAAAACAGTGCGCTCTCGCCGAAGCATACGAAGACAGATTGTGCCATTTTGTTTTCTCAGGGCAGCCCTTACCGACTGCGTGGGATGCTCAACTTCGCAAGGCGGCACCGTAGTCAGCGACTTCGTGCGTTGCCAGGGTCGCTGTCGGACTGTTAGGCTTACCTGGGTCAGGGGCCAGGTGTGACGGGTGCCTGTTGTGTGTGCGTGCGTGCGTGTTCGCGAGAGCCCGCGTGCCATCGACAACGCTTCGTCTCCCCGGGTGAGGAACAACGCCAAACGCCAGCTCCGGCTGATTCCTTCGTGTGAATGACCCCGTGAAGCATGCGATGGCTGTTGAAAGAAGATTATTTGTCGGCTGCTACGTGCGCGGAGTTGAAGCTAGCCTGACGGAACCGTAGAAGATGAAGCGGCGAAGAGCCGCCGCCGCTGCTTTGTCGTGCGGGTGAAGTGCCGTCCGTCATCGGCATACGTTGCCGTTTGCCGCCCGTTGTGAACGAAGGAAGTTCTAGTGACTTTAAGAAATATCTGCTTGAATTCCTGTGCTCTTCGTGAATCGTTTCAACGTCAATCTCGTGTATTATTTTTTTTTTCATTACGCGGTTCTTTACACGGTTTTGTGCGTGCTTGTGGATGTGTGTGCTCCCGTGTGCTTGTGTCTTTCCGCGCCTTTGCGTTGGATACGCCACGCCAGTTAGCTGCAGCAAACCGGTGTTTCTTCTCACTTTGGTCGCGTCGTCATGAAAGTGACAGTGAATTTCGGGCCGGTCCGAGTGATCGTCCCGTGCGGGAATGGCGACCTTCTAGTTCGTGATCTGGTTGACCTGGCCATCACAAGATACAAGAAGGCAGCGGGAAAGGTGAGATCACGAAACCATTCTCAAACAAAAACTAGAACCGCGCCGTCGCCTTTATATATCTGCATAACGCCCTGACAGTTATGTCACGAATGTCGCGCCGTTTCTGGTCGGTTTCCTGCGGCCCCGTTGCCTAGGTTTCAGCCCTTCATGAAGTGGGCCGTCGCCGCTACGCTCGAAGGTTGCACGCTGCTCTTGAAGAAGTCTCACCTGGGCAGGCCTGTAAACAAAGCGCGCGAGTGCGCCGAGTCGCGCACGCGTAAAATTGCTGCTATCGCTAGAGTCGTTTTCAAGTGCCGCATGCTGTGCCTGCATTTCGTTTGGCCGCGTGCTGTCAGATTTTGAATTTATCATTCTGCTTCAAAATACGAACAGACTGCCTCGTGTGACCCCGACATTAAATGTTATCGTGCGGCGTCGCTGTCACATATTCCTATCCTCGTTTAGAAGAGAGATAAAAGGCAACGTAAACGGTAAATGTGTACATCATTGCCAAATAAGTATATAAATGCTAACGAAAAGTGCTACGGTAATGTTCTCGGTGTTAACATTTTTGTCCCGGAAGCTGCCTCCTTTGGTTAGCGATCTGAGCGAGGTAGTTTAAACCGTGATTTTTTGTTATTATTCCTTGTAACGGGTGTGACGTTTTCTGTCGTTTGATTCATTGTTGTGTGGTCTTCTTAGCTGTTCAATTCCACAGAATGACACCCCAGTGACTGACTTTCGGCTAAAGCTGTGGCATTCAGCTCTATAGAAGTTAGAAGAGGACGAACACCATAAATGGAATACATTTTTGTTACCTTTGCGTGATTGGCGAAAAAAAAAAATGAATATGGCTATGCGGTTTACGCGGAACTCAGATTACACGGAAGGTGCATCGAACTATCATCTGATAATTAAATTTCATACCAGAGACTTAGCTGCTTGCGGCAGATCCGAAATTGCACTGAGAAGCCACTGGTCGAGTTTCAACCGATGCTTTTTTGCTTACTGTACTACATTAGTCTCTAAAAAGACACCCGCTACCGGCTTTGAAATTCACACACTCGATCGCGCAAACGTTTTGCCTAATTGTCTCTATGCTTGCAAATCGTTTCACGGGAGCAGGTAAGGATCGTTTTACTATTGCTTTCGATCTCGCGCACGCACTATTGCTCGGAACTTCTTCGTAGCCGAAAACGGAAACCAGGGTGCGTGGTGGTCACCGTGGTGGCCACCGTGCTGGCGCAATTCCAGAGCAGTTCCCTATATCGACCTCATCTCGGATTAGTCATCCGACTCGGCAGCCGAGTCGTAACGACTCCACGGCGATGAATGAACACTTAATGGAGTAGAGAGGTGGCGAAGTGCCAAAGAAACGGGCGCACGCTGCCCGGCTCCGGTATATACGCTTCCGAAGAATCGTGCCCTTTGGAGTTGCCGCCTTATATCCAATTCTGCTCAGCTGTGTCACACTGACACCGAAGGTGCGACGTAATATCCGGGAAGGACTCTGCGGTTCGCAGAAGCCGAAAGTTCGGGAGCATGTTCCATTCAATTTTAACAATCAACGCCTCAAACTCGCTTCTCCGGCATTTTGTTTCACTTTGTGCCTCTTTAGACGTCATTTTTTGCTGATGTGCGAGATTTCGCAACACGCTGTGCGAGTAGCGTGACACGGGGCTCGGGTTTCGTGCTGATCAGTAGTTTGTGTCTCCGAATGCGGACCACTGCGGTGATGTATCAACGAAGTATCAACGAAGTGCTTCATTGGCACTACTTTTGTGCGTATAGTAAGAGCTCTCACGAATTGTGACACATTTTAAACGCATGAGAGAGAGAAGCAAGGAGAGGAAAGGCAGGGACGTCAACCAGGCGAGCGTCCAGTTTGCTACCCTACAGTGGGGGCAAGAGAACGGGGAATATAAAAAGGAAAAATGGAGGGGAGTGAGCACTGAGTGCATGTAGGTGGATGCACAGGGACGCTATAGGCGTGTCGATGGCTTCGCAGGTGGAAACTGCAATCCGTCTGGCGCCATTGGGCATTGATTGACGTTATTTTTTTGTTGCGTTAGTTCCACCATCTATTGCGCGAACTACGGAGTTTTTTTTATCTAACTTCGATGGATGGGCCTTCTGTCAGTCCGACATCGGTCACCTATTATACTGTAGACGATTCAAATCGCTGGTATGTGGGCGTCTCCATGTGAGAAGGAGGAGGAAATAACTTTATTCGAAAAAAAAAAAATGCATGCGACTCATGTGCAGAAGATTGCGCGCTTCGTTATATTCGTCGCGTCTGTATCCAAACCATTTCTATCTTTATTTTGACAGCTGCGCACCGTTTCGCGATGATGATGCTTTGTGCTTTGCGTGTGTGTTCCCTTTTTTTCTTTTTTCACCTCCCTCTCTCTTTCCCATTCTGAGCCGCCTCACGACTGGAAGGACACCATTGAGAAAGAGGAGGTGTGGCTTGGCGTTTTTTATATTCTCGTTCAATGCGAGACGGGGACGGACGTATAATGGCAAAGAGAGGAGGGATAGCTTATTGTAAGCCAGAAAGGGAGGGAGAAAGAGTTCGAGCGCGTTTCTATGCGCGCTCGTTGCCGAACCGAACTGCGGGGAACGTGCTGGAACGGCGCGGGGCCTCGTCTTTTGTCGTCTGTCCCGACAGCAGCGTACCCCGCCAACGACGTCCTTTTGCACCGTTTGATCCTGGGGATCCCGGTGGTGGTACGTGGTCGACGGTGGCTGTTTACTGCGTCCGCGCGCTCACAAGTTTCGTGCGTCGCGATGCCGCTTACTTTTTTTTCCTCCTCGAGAGGAATTCTCCTTGGTGAGCCGAGTGCCGAGCGACTTCCGCGAGCGCATCGTGATCAGTCTTTTCGCTATTTCGGTGCAGCATCGCCAGAGGCGTAGTGTACTAGGAAATAGGCATACACCACTGCGCGTGATAATGTAGTTCGGTTTCAGAAATGTTCCTCTAGGGGGTCATCGGGCATCGCTCGCGTATGTATTCACGAATAACACCCGCCTTTACTTGTTGGGAAATTAATTATACGTACGACATTTGAAACTGCCTGAACGTCCGTTTTTTTGTCGCTAGTTGAAGTTCAAGCGTGATCCAGTTTGAACCGCAGCGCGAGCCGAACCGTACCAGGGTTGACTGATAAGTCAGGCAAGAAAAACGAAATGTAGTTCAGTTGTTAAGGTCCCTCTTTACTGTCCTGTTTCATCTGCCCTATAGTAACGAATAACGCGTGTCCACGGTGTTTTAAGCCTACTATGTGTCTTGACAAATCACTGAGAGCTGCAGACGGCTGAAGAGAGAGAATAGCGTCAGCGGAGTGATACAGCAAATGCAAGCCACGATGATTCTTCCTGGACGCTGATCGTACTGCACGCAACTCGCGGAACCGGGACGGTGGTCGGTGCGGCAGCTTTTCTGCCGTGCACCGAGGATGGGCAGCTTGGGAGACGGTTTTCGGCGCACACTTGATGCCGAGAGAGGAGGTGGAGCGGGCAGAAAAAAAAAAGTAAGAACAAACAAAAAACAACTACCGGATGTGACGACAGTATTACGTCGAAATGTCGCGGCAGCTCGGTCGTCGGCAGTCGGCATCGTTCAACTTCGTTTTGAGATTGGTCGAACGCGTCGTGTTGGCCGTGTGTGTGCTGTTTGACCGTTCCGTTGCTACGGTAGCACCTTTTCGTGTGTGCGTGTTCCTAAACAGTGGATACGAATGTTCGTAGTTTGCAGAGAGGCATTTCCTTTCGTGCAGTGGTGCTGCTGGTGCAAAGCCTGCTCACCCTACCGAGTCAAGTGAACATCTCGTGAGGACATTCTTATTGGCGTGGTTAATCATGCTAATGAAGCGATAAAGTTGATCCGGTGTTCCTCATTTTAAGCCAGTGTGTCTGAACCGTGCGTACGTTTCTGCAGTCCTTCTTGATTTTCCCCGTTTTCCCCCTAGATGCTCTTACTGTTTTATGACGATGAAAATTAATAATTAGTTCACAAATTAACATGGCAAACATGTTGCTTCTAATTATTCTAACATATTTGTATTTTTGTGCTAGGATAGGCTGGTTAGGCAGAAAAACATTAAAACTACTTCAACGCACATTTCCAGATGAATGGAATTTTTCCTTTATCATCTAAGGACTGCAGACTACATCATCACATTAGTGCTCACTGAAAAAGCCAAATGCTATTGCTCCCCTTGCTTTGACATGCCCGGCACTTACCTTGAAGTCTGGCCGGGAGCATTTCTACGATTTTGATGTGCATTCTGGCTATGCAACTTTCTTGTTTTTCCTAGTTGGAGTTTTACTTTCTTTTTGGCAAAGGTACAGCTGCATTACAGTCACCATCAGTGTTTGTTTGCACACTGGAAAGACACGAAAACAGCCTGCTTCTATCACAACCTAAATATAATTTTGTTTGACATATTTAATCATCATTTAATCGTTGCACTCATTACACAGACACACTCTAAAGAGCGTTGCATAATTCGGCTTTTTAAAGTTTCATAATTCGGTTTTAAACACCGGAGAAGCTTTATCGCTTTATTAACATGGTTGACCACGTGAATAAGAATGTCCCAATGAGATGTTCACTAGATTCAGTAGCATGAGCAGTCATTGCATCAGAAGCATCACTGGTTAAAGTTAACTTCGCCGCAGTACAATTGGTTATGCGGGGAAGCATATTAAAAGCGGGAAAGTTCAATTGTGTTAAAAAAAAAAGAAAGAAAAAGTATGCGGCAGACTCAACCGTGGACTCAACCAAACCAGCTAAACCATTTGCTCCAGCTAATGCAATAGCGGCCAGAGCAGCTCGCACGTGCGCGATGAGCTCACACTCAACGTTCTTGGCGCTCCAGCCAACCATGTGCGACGTCAAATCTGGAGCAAGAGTGCCTGGACTTTGATGCAAAGCGGCTTCTCAAGAGGCGAATTGATCTCATGGTTGATAATTCAGTTATATGCAAGCGAGTTATATGCAAGTTATATGCAAGTTCTGTGGTGTCCGTGTGACATACAAGATGACATCGAATGCCGTATATAGGTGCCGTCACGACACATGATTAGCTTAGCTAATCTGGCTCGATCGCGATCGGAAGTGCGCCGTGTGGCGCCTATATTAGACTTTTGCCCTTAATTGTGTTCATTTATTTTTTCAGCCTTGATATACGTGTCGACACATTGGACACGTTGATTACCGCAAGTTATCGCCCAAATCATTTGAGAGTGTCCTCATTCTCCAGGTACTCTATCCACATGCCCATTTTCTTTCCTTGCATTTTCTTTTTTTTTTTTAATATTTCCGCGGGGGTCTCATCTGCCTCGCAATGTTCGTCCGCGGAGATGAACGATGCTTCTTGCGCACGACTAGCCATGTCATTAACTCGGTTTCAAATGACCGTTGTAATTCATCGGTAGAATTTGCGTACCTAATCTTTGGAGGAGTGCGCATAAAAAAAATGAAGATGAACGCCCGAAAACTGGACCGCCAAAAGGGACTCGACCTTTGCCGAGAGCGCTTCTGTGTAGGATGTGCTAAAGTCGGGCGGAAACTCTTGCTGCCTGTCTCTTATCTGCTTAATACTTCCCGAACTCTTCGTCCCGAGCGTCCGACGCGATCGCTTTGCCGGCAGGTAAACCATGTTTCCTCGCAGCTGAGAAGTCGATCAGTCTTGCATCCGTGCAGCCCTTGACTCGGCCCTTGCCATGACGATTACTCTGACTTCTCATATGACGAGTCATTGCTCCTCCTGCCAACAGCCATCCTGCGTTGATTTTATGCGAATCCTGGCCACTGGTACATTATATCAAGCCATATAAAGTTTAGTGCAGATGCCTGTCAAGCTTTCTTGAGATACCTCTGCACGCTGTTATTAGGAAGCTCGCAACAACACCGCCATGACTGTGCGCTGATTCCACGACGTACAATGCTTTAGATTCTGCTAACGGAAAAAGTAAGACGTCAGAACTGTTCGCAATGCAGTCGATGAATTAAAGGCGCAAAAGCGATACATATACCTTGTAAATTGATTTTCCCATCATATCCTCAAATAAACGTTCTTGTTTGTTATCGAAACAAGATATGGACGCGTTGCAATCAACTCGTTCCGGGCACACCTTTCCTACTCCTTATTTTGCAATAGAACGGACGAAGCTAGTGAGGCACACTATTAGCGCCATGTAAACACAACACCGATATAACTCACTGCACCGACAGTAACCTCTGCCCTCGCCACCTGTGTTTCCTCTCCAAGCCAAGAGTAATCAGTTCTGCGCATTCGTTGACTTTAAATAACGCGCGCCTCTGAACGTCACGTGGGCGTTGGAACACGGGACTTGCATGGGCATTCTTTTTTTCTTTTCTTGTTTTTGTTTCGTCTCTCCGTCTCTCGACCTCAAGTGTGCGCCGAAAACCGTCTCCCGGCCAGCTTGGTCTACGGAGGGGCTCCGGGGGCCCCTCTGGCGGGTTCGGTTCCTGCTCTGCGCGTCCAGCGGCGAGGAGGAGCCATGGTAGTGGCAGCGCACGGATGTTGGACGGCAGTCTTCCTCCCTCTTTTCGTTCGTTATCTTTTTTTTATTCATTTATTTCCTCGCCGCCTTTCTCGCGGCGATGAAAACTGGTTTTCCCGCCGCCGCCGCCGCCGCCGCGTACGAAACCGCCGATGCACTTTTTCATGGGTGCACGAATTCTTCCGCTCTTCGTTTCTTTCTTTATTTGTTGTTGTTGTCGCCGCATCGCGCATTGGAAGCGGCGGCAGCAACGAACCCGCCGCGGTTGCTTCACTCGGCCACGGTCCGTCCCCGCCTGTATTCCTCCACTGGTCTTGGATCTTGCTTTTACAGCTGGCACCGTCGTAGTACGGCGGTAAGCAGGCCGACTTCGCGGCGTTCTCTCCGCGCGCGCGCGCGCTGGCATGACACACCCCGGTCGAAGCGGTTGGCACTCCTGCACTTCACGGCTTCAGCAGCTTTGCGGCGGTGACTTACTCTTGTCGCCGCGCGGTTCGACGGAAACTTTGTTTATTTCAATACGCGAGCGTAGCTTAGTTCCGGCGCCAGTTTGAGTTTGGTCCCCCCGCAGTCTGGCTTGCTGTTATTGCTGCACGTGCGGTCTGCACGTGTAGCCCTAAAAGCAACGTTTTCTAGCTTTTCGGTATATAACTAGGACGTCGAACGTATCTGGAGTTTAAACCCTGAGCACATCCCCGTCGTCGTCGCCTTGCTGCGGTCGTGACACACTAAGTGGAGAGGCCTTACGCTAACATGTTAGTCAATCTGATAGTGCTTCACAGAACCCCAAACGGTGCTACATAGCCTACTACCTGCAATATTATTCGCGCAAGATCGAGTTCCACAGCGCGTGTACTCCGTTTCTAAATACTATAATATGGCACTGGAACAGACGTTGCCGTGACGCGAGCCAGTGTCCACAGTGCAATCGTACGAGTGCACGTGTCCCTGCTCCGCAGAGGGTCGTGTGTTCAGTATCAAGTTCTAGAGTACGCCCCGGAGCTTCTCACACAAATCCCATATTCTGAAACGGTGTGTGGATACACCTGCTTATGGCACGTGATGTAAAACTGCGCCCTTTTTGCCTGCCCGTCTACGCGAGTATATGAAGCCGTCACGAGACGCGCGTAAAATAAACGGCATCGCTCCCGTTCCTCCGTCCTCCGGAATGGGTCCTCATCAGCAGGCATGCAAGCGAGGGTGTGTGTTGTCTCCGCATCGTGTGTGCGTGCCTTGCACGCGTGCGACTCTTCCACAAGTGCGCTATAGCGTAAGGCACGTCCCTTCTGCATGCCGGCGGGGCGTGCGTGATTCCGCACAGTTCTTGCACGTAGCCGTGCCGCTGCAGCACCGTCGCAGCCGGGTCCCGCCTCTTTATTGAGGACGCCTGGCTGCTCCCAGCTCCAGAAGCGATCGTTGCCGTGAATCGGCCGATCACGACCCTCGTTTCCACTATAGAGGAGCCTGCAGCAGCTCTACGGTGGAGGACGCAATTTCGTGCTTGCTCGCTCGCACCTTATGCTCATGTCCACCGAGAGCGCCTGCCAGGTTCATCTAGCTCGCCTTTCCTTCCCCCTTCATTTCTGTTGTTCTTGCTTTAATTTTATGCTTCTGCGTTTCCTTGTCCGAGGCATTCCGTCGGTGTGCGCAATGTCGTGGGAGCAAGCGTGATCGGCGCGTTTCGTGCTGCATACTGGGTGCGCGCGTGCTTTCGCTGCGAAAGCCTCGGAGCACGTTCGGACGCCGACCGCGCAGCCATGAAAGGGGGCCGCGTGGAACGCGGGGTGAGCTTGTTCTGTGTTGTTGATAGAATATCAAACGAACGAACAGCGTTTATAACTGACTCTACCAGCCAAGTTCGTTTCTTTCCCCCTCCTCTTTTTTTTTTTTCTTTTCGACACTGTAAACGGAAATAACTCCCAGGTGGGAGTATAATGCTTGTCCTATATAGCGACTCCCGGTTGGGAGTTTATTATGCTCCGCATGATCGGAGTAGAAGTTTTACTCCGTGCGAGCGGAATTTTTGCGTGGACCCATGGTAGCTTTTTTTTTTTGTCTTTTGTTTATTTTTTGCTTTGCAATGGACGGAGTTTTTTTCGAGGTGCAACAGGAGTATAAAAAGAGGCATCGCGTGAGTTTGCGCGAGGGTCTTCACATGCAGAGGCTGCTGGTCCAATTTCGAAATATACACACGAGACCGCGTCAAATTCAACGAAACAAGCCAATGAAATCACATATATATCATGACATACATAAACATTTCTGAAACGCCCAGTGCAGAACTTTGAAAGACATCCCACGTACACGCGATACTCAAGAAACAATGCTGCCAGTATATATAGCCATGATACTGTGTGCCTCGAAACCGCCTCGGGAGCAGCTGTGCTGTTTTCAGAATTACGACTCACATGCTCGTTCATACGGGATCTGCCTATCTGAAATTAACAGAATACCTGAATCATCACAAAACTGTTACTTCAGAAGAGTGAGAGAAAGAAGTAAGGGCGTAATTTTTCAAAATTAGCATTTCCGCACTTCAAAACGTTGCTCTTGCATTCATCGTCGTAAGCAAAGTGATCAGAGCTAACGTACTTGAAGCAGAGATACAGTGAGCTTCAGGCAAGCTATAACACTTTCTGGAAGGAAATACGGGAACCAAATTGACGAAACGCTGTCACGGAACGACACTTCACAGAAGTAAACAAACCGTCAGCCATGAGCACTGCCGACTCCGCCGAACGCGCCCGGTCACTGGCGAATCGCATAGCCTCATCGGAAGCGCCACGTGACCAACCTGTTTCGGCGGAGGGGAGTTTTTTAAAACTCCCTGTCGGAGTTTTCATGGAAGAACAAGATTTTGAAGCGGAGTAAAATCGCGTCATCTCGCCATAATACTCCCGCAGCTAACCAACAGAGTGAAACGAGGTGATGGCGCTGTTTTGCTCCCATACATCGGAGTAAATATTCGAATAGGGGATGTTTTAGAGCACATCACCTGTTAAAAACTCTCAGGTGGGCTTATTTTCGTTTACAGTGTTATAGTAGGTGTTATAGCTGTTGCAAGTGTCTGTAACGATGTCGTCATCAGGCATAGCGGCGCCGCACATTTTAGAAGCGATATGAGGCTGAGGCTCGTTACGCGTCGTATGAGGTAAACTTGTCTGCTTGAAACCGGAAGCCCGTCTCCCCGACGTCAACTGCCTGTGAGAGCGGCCCACAGTCCCGCACACTGTATAGCGGGTCTCATCTTCAAGACGTTACGGCTACATTTCGTTGTCGTTGCGTTTTTCCTGTTGTTCTTTCGTCATTATGGTCGCCGTCATAATAATTGTTGTAATGTTATGTCATTGCAGTACTATATCTTATATATGCGTGGGTTTGCAAAAATGGAGAGAGAGAGAGAGAGAGTTCTCCATTCTCTCCTGTTATCAGTCAGCCGCACCCTGTGAGCCTGCAAATTTCGCAATCTCGTAGCTATATGCATCCTCTGCGGCCCTATATAGATTGCACTTTTTCTTCCTTTCGCACCCGTTATGACAGTGTAAGAGAGCGAAGGTCTTAGCATTACCTGTCTTGCCCAAGTCCACTCGATCATTTTAATCTCGATTAGAATTCCATCTACATATACCCTCGTTACCTGTGGCGACCACTTCCACCTTCGAGCTAACGCTGTTTTGGGTGTATGAGTGACGGAGTACAGACTGTTTGCTTCCCTCATCGCAATTGTTTGTTTCACGACGCCCGAGAGCGAAGCCGTCCTAAAGGGAGAAAAGGCTGACTAGGCTCCTTTTCAGTCTTCGCGCACCTTCCGTAGCTGGGTAACCAGTGATTGATGCTCGCCGTTATTTTTATTCTTTTTTCCCCCACTCCTTTCTCTTTAATACATCTGCCGCCCGCGCACGTCAGTCGCCGAGGCGTAACTAATGCGTGCGACCAGTCCGCATGACCGGGAAATCCCCGTAACTGCATTACAAGAAGCCATCGTTTACCTTATCTGTAATGGGAAACCTTTCAAGCAACCTTAAGGAGTCGTGTAAAGGCTGGTCAGCACGAACGTCTTGGCCGTAGCGAACTGATGAGTGCCGCAATTGACTGCTTTCGTTGGCAGTCTTTCTCATATTTTTGTTCTTTTTTCTTCTTTCTTTCTGCGCGACTTATTGGGTGTAACCTTAAACGCGCTAACGTTGCACACGCCCAGTTTCCCCGCGTAGCTCCTCGTAACTCACGGTGTAGCCCTTTGTGCCGTAAACATGAATAAATCCGTCATTCAATTCGCCAACCAATCAAAGAAAACCTCCGCGACTTCCCTGTACAAATGTTGCCGCAGCCAGGTTGGCGCTCAGCGGGGGCATGTTTCCGGCGGTGCCGAGCCAGAGAACGCGTGGCTGACCGCGGCACAGATACGCGCGCGCCGGCGCTCGAAGAGGGAGGACGCGGGGTGCTGCCTCCTCCCGATGGAGACGCGTGACCGGCGACAGCGCGCCCCGTGTCGTTGCCAAACGCATTGAATGCTAAGCAAGGGCGTCGCTCCGCGTGCGCGCCTCGGGTAGCCGCGTGACGCCGCCACCGGCGCCGCCCGGGTTGCCGCCGACGGCTCATTAGAGACGGTGAGCCAGGCGCTTATTGTCGGCCGTGCAGCAGCAACGCGTCTTGTCATTAGGTGGCGACGACGAGCCCTCTTCTGTCCGCCACTGGACCACCTCGCTGCACGGAGCCCTTTCTTTTCTTCCGCATGTCCGTGCAATTGGCGAGGTCTGTACTGTTCTGACCAGGACGTGGCGCAGCAATATGCTGGCCGAGTCAGGGCGCGTTTATGGAGCTCGGCGAACGTTGCAGTTCTGGGTGCAGCTTGTCACCGGGCAATGTGGTCGCCAATCCTTTGATCGGGCCCACTTATTGTGATAACTCGTAATACGCTCCCCGTGTTTCGTAAAATGAAGAGAAGACGGGCCCGACGCTGTAGATATATCTTCGACGCGATACCTCGTCAAGAGAACATAAAATTATTGTTCTCTTCGACGTCGCAGATGTCGCATGAAGCACTGTCGGTCATTCCAATCAAGGTAGTGTACGCCTACATGAAAGCCACTCCCAACCACAGCCGGTATAGAAGCGATGCCTTGCGTCGGTGAAGCCCGGGTGGAGGTCGGAGTTGGAGCGAAGGGTTCAGTTCGTACAAGCTGCTAAGCCTTATATTTGGGGTGTTCCACTCTGTTAAAGAGAGCTTGCGTGCCAGGTGACGAAGCTGCCTTGCGTCGTCCTGTCTGTCCTGGAAAGAGGAATGGGAGCGCCGTGTCGTTCTTGATGCAACTCTGGGGCAGCTTTGTCTGCTTGATCATTTCCACTGATCCCGCAATGGCCAGCTAGCCACTGGAAAATAATTTCGTGGCCTTTCTTTTTGACGTCGTATGTTATTTCGTATATGTTAGTTGTTCGTGCGCTACACGTCTGAGAATTGACTGCATGCTGCGTAAAACCGGTCATCGCGTCTGAAAACGAGGCCCATGTACCAGGACTCTCAGTGTCAGTAAATTGAAGCTCACTGCGCAGAGCCGCGAGTTCTGCAGCTGTGGACGTCGTGACATTTGACGTCTTGAATCGAAGTGTTACTCGTCTTGCCGATATAAGCACTGCACCCCCAAAACTGGTTGATGTGGTCGATCCGTCAGTATAGATGTGTACATGGCTATACTGTATTTCTCGTACAACAGAAGTAAGCTCAGTTGTATTAGTGCAGACAGGGGATAGATCAAACTTTTTCTGAAGTCCTGGAATTCTGAGATGTACTTCAGGACGGCTCAAACACCATGGATGAGACACCGCGACCTAGCTGCAGGTGTGTACCCTGATGTAAGCGAGGAACAATATGCACTGACAGTTGTGCTAAATGACGTGCGGTGTCCTTCCACGGTGAGTGCGGCGAGGTGCCATGGTGGCAAGCGGTCCGGGCAATGTGCCTGACATGTGCACGCATGTTCTCGACGGCGATGTGCGTCGTGATTGAATAATCTTGAAGAATAGCAATAGTTTCAGCCTTCGACACCCTGCGTGGTAATCCAAGGCATATCCTCAGAGCTTCGTCTTGAATAATCTGAACTGTACGCAAATTGGCGTTGCAGGTGTTTGATATAGCAGGTAGGCTGTACCAGAGCAACCCAACAAACAGCAACCTGTACAAATCACAGCTGTAAGAATTGTGTGTACAGCTGTAACATGAATTGTGTGGACATCCTCCAGTTCATTCCTGCAAGGAACCTCAACAGATGACATATGGCAATCAGTTGCTTTTTCACGTGGTTCACGTGAGGAGTCCAGGACAAGTCTCTGTAAATCACAACACCCAAGAACTTGTGATTTCTCCTGGACGATTTTATTTGTCCGTTGATTGATATGGCATATGCAGACATTGGTTTCCGGGTAAACGCCATCACTGCACACTTTTCCCACGTCACCTCCAGACCTTGTTTACGAAGGTAGCATGATCTCGATGAGGCCGCCTTCTGAAGCCGAGCGCGAAGCTGAACCCGTGTTACCCACGACGTCCAGATACAGGTGCCGTCGGCGTGGATAGAGAGTCGAACGGTGCTTGACAGGTCCTCGAGTAGCCCAGCAAGTGCTAGCTTAAAATGCGTTGGGCTTAGTACTCCGCCCTGACGGACTCCGCAGTTACTGCAATGCTGAAGTGTCGGGCCATCCCCGGTGAGCACGTAGAGTGATCGCATCTGTAGGTAGCTACGAACCCAGATATATATCTTGCCACCAAGTCCTATTGCTTCTAACGCTTTAAGGATGGCTTCATGGGTAACGTTTTTGTAAGCCCCTTTACCGTTTAGAAACAAGGCAGCAGACAAGCGTTTACAAGGCTTCTGGAATTCGACGTACGTTACCAAGTCGACAACGTAGTGTATAGATGAACGGCCACGCCTGAATCCAGTCAACGTGTCTGGATAAATTTCATAGTTCTCTAGGTACTACTCCAGGCGTGTTAGAACCATCCGTTCCATTACTTTTCCTACACAGCTAGCAAGCGTGATCGGACGGTATGACACAATGTCCAAAGGCGACTTCCCTGCTTTGAGAAGCGGAATCAAGCGACTTGTCTTCAATTCCTGGAAAACCGTGCCACTTTGCCACGAGTCGTACAGGAGCAGGAGTGCCTTTCGAGCCCGTTTACCAAGGTTACAAAGAGCGCTGTACTTAATGACTACTAGTCCTGACGCTGAGGAACGCCTGCATCAAGCAAGCGCAGCCTCTAGTTCGTCCAAAGAAAAATGGCACTCCATACGGGGACCACGTAAAAATGGTGAATGGTCTGGAGCCTGCGTTTCAGTGGAACTTGCTTCACCGATAATCCTCCTACAGAAGGATTCTGCGAATTCAATCTCTTTGCATTGTAGGTAAATAGCCAGGGAATGAAATGGGTGGCTCTGTCCAGGGGTTGCACGGAGGTCACGAACGGTTCTCCATGTATAAGAGACAAAAGCTTTCGGGGACCCAGTGGCGATAAGGGAAATATATAGGTTAACCAGGCTGAGCCCGTTTGGCCGCTCTGAACTGAGGAACGGGGGAACTGAGGAACGGGGGATGAGAAGGAGAAAAGTTCACAGTATGCACAGACGTACATGCAATGAAGCACTCATAGTTCAGTTCATCACAGCGGTCTATAGGCTGGCACATCTCAAGAAGCACAGCGGCGCTTCTGATGTTAATATAACAAAAATCAATCCCCACTATTTCACACAGGAAGTTCCACGAGGAAATTGAAATCAGAGGCTGAGAATGCTGCAATGCATAGCGTACATATGCCAAACAATATTTCTGTTATTTGTATTTTTATTCTAGAGGCCTCAAATGTCCCGAAAACGGGACATGGAAAACGACGTATGCCTCTGCTGTTTGTTGATGATGGGAGGCGCGTAGGTATTCTTGTTTCCCGGAAAACCATGTCGCGGTAGGCGGCTTGATAAGTGGAGTAACGGGACTGTAATGAATAGCTGCGGCACGACCTATGCGCTTCGTCGCAAGGATATCGTACGATATTCAGAGAGCCTTCTATTGAGCCAGCTTTTGGAACGCACGTGACCCCTGCCAACACGACGGTCGGCACGCGGTTTCGATGAAATATCGCGTAATAAATCGAATCAGTGCTGCGAAAGGCCTCATATAGAGGAAGTAAATTCATGAAAAATGAAAGTTGGCATCCGTGTTTATGTAGAGGAAAGATTTCATTATCTGAAAATACCATGTAGATTTGATCTATAGCTTATTTCTTATCAGCAATTTAGTACCGCTGAAATCAAAAACTTGATTTATTAGTCATAAGCAAGACAAGCCAAGCTCTACCCGTTGAGCGAGATCGGAGGCAGTCGCGCACCGTTAAGTGACCACAATAATCGCTCACTGTTTGAAATGATGTTCACTACTAGATTACAAGACGCGCACGCCACGCGTCTTTGCACACGTGAGTCACTGCGTGCTGGCAGTTCAGATGTTAGGTGAAGCTGTCAGGCGCCGCAAAATGACCTCATTGCGGGCCTCCACCCCGGAATCCCGGCGAGATCGTGCCCGTAACCCGCTCCTCGCACTGTTCCCCCTACTTCGTGTCGTGGCGCCGCATCGAGAGAGCGTCGGCACTGTGCTCGCTGACTTTCGTTTAAAGGCGGCCACTGCGGCGAGTGGCGGCCGTTGGACGCATGCGTGCGTGACCGCCGGTCCGTGTCGGTCCGGCGCCGCTGTGTAGCAGTCCGCCACGCTGGGAGGAACAACCCCTCCCTCCTCCCCTGAGTCAGCCGGAGAGAGAGAGAGGGGGCTGGTGCCCAACGGCCGGCGCGAGCAGGCAGCTATGGCGGCGAGTTGGCGGCCATATTTGCTGCGAGAGCGGCGGAAGTTTATACAGTGCACTCCACTCTCTCCGATTCCGCCTCCGCTGCTTCAGCGGCACAGCAACTCCGTTGTTGCTACCGCCGGCGCGGTTTGATCACGCCGGACTCGGTTAGGGCGCGTCGTGTGGTGTAGACGAGAGGAGGTGCCGGGTGCAGTGCCCTGCGGGCACGGCCTCCTGTTGTACTGCCTGGGGGCGCCCGGCCGCGCATCACTAGTTCGAGAAGAGCAGGAAGGGTGCGGTGAAGAGAGAGAGAGAGAGAGAGAGAGAGAGAGAGAGAGAGAGAGGGGGCAGAAAGCATGCGGTCTTCGATTTTGCATTGAGGATTGAATCATGCGAAAGGCAGCACTACAGATATATCGCGCTGGATTCGGGCGGCAGCTCGGTGCCTCGTCCTCCACCCTTTTTCTCCCTTTCGGCAATCCGATATTGTGGAACTCGACACGGCACCGACGCCAGGTTTATGCTGCTATAAAACCTTCCCCAGCTCGCAGCTGGGCGCCCTGGCGGGCGGGCCCTCCTCGCGACGGCACTGAACTGAATCACGGGATGCCATTGCTGCGTCCGTTTCGCTTCTTTCGAATGACCGCCCTGTGCGGTGCGGGGCGTTCGGGGCACCGCAGGATCACCGGTAGCCATCCGGGAATCGTGCAACTGCTGGAAAACACTGCCTTCTTTTCTGCGAAGATCTCTTACGTATGCGCCAGTGCCGCTTTCGCTACGTATATACACGGGAGGGAGGAAGTGGCCGTTCGCTCAGAGAAAAAAAAAATAATAAAGAAAGAACACGCAAACAAACTGATGCGTACGCGAGGGGAAGTCGCGCGATTGCCGTCTGCCTCCGAGAGATTCTTAGCCGTTCCGCGGGCCTTTTCACCCTTTGGGACTTCGGGCTCCTACACCGCGCGGTTTTGCAGCGCAGCGCACCTGCCTGCTTCCGGTGCCGTTCTTGTCGCGACCCCGTTTCCTCTCTCGTCTGGGAACCCCTCCTCTCTGAAAATACCCCTGCCAGCTCGCGCATGTGTATGTGTTTGTGTGTTGGCAGTGAGTGAACAAGCGTCGACATCATGTGTTATAACGGAGGTTCGTCTTCAGTTACCCAAGGAACTGTGCCGTGGTGCGCCCTTGTTGTTATTATTTTATTCTTGTAACTGCGCACTCAAAGCGGCGCAAGCTCGTGCGCACACGTTGTTAAACGCAGACCACCAAAGAGACAGGAACAAGGCTTGCTGCATTGACCGGTCGGCGATGGTATGCGCAGAGTTTGCCTTCAAAAGCAACATAACTCGCCATCGTAATGGTCGACTTTTAACGCTCTATATGAGAGGGGCCATATCCACAAACGGATTTTCAAGGCGTAGCCGTCTCGCAAACACTTGGCTTAATCAGAATAACATGTTCTGCGCCTCTTAAGTGATTGCTTTCCCCCAAGACACCCAATTGATGAACGTTTGCTGAAACACGTACCAGTGCCAAAGGGTAAGAGATGCTCAGGCGGAACAACTGCCGGCCAAACAAGTTGGCAATGTACCCCTCCTGTTGCAGCATCACCACCACCATGAGAGCTGCACGCGTTGGTACCGAACGTACTCAAAGTAGAACCCGTCATTGCCCTTGGGCGTCATTAATATCAAGGGAAAAAATATACGATTTATGAACGGCACGATCGAACGTTGTCCATTTGTTCAGCCTACGACACAGGCGCACATACGCATCAGCTGCACAGTGGGGTATACAACCGCGCGTATACCGGCAGTTATATTGCGAGACATATTGTGGCATAGTTTGCTGGTGCGCCGGGATAATTTTTTTTTTCTAGTTCAATAAATTATGTATTGCTCGCTCGCCTTCCTTCGCGTTCCCTGAGCGCACTATCTCGGCAAGGATGGCCAAAGGGTGCGAGCGAATATATTTCATGAAAGTGTTTATTTGGAACGTCCGTTGTTGGCTTTTCCATTCCATTCATTTGTAAAGGCCTCGTACAGCACGATGGTGGCCGCAGGAAACTGCGCTTTAACAACAATACAAATGTTTATTACAGCGCCTGCTCGGTCCGTTTGCAGCATGTACCGTTGTCCCGAAATTCGCTTTTTTTTTCATTCTTTTTTTAAAGCAGGATATCGTCATATATAGTGCTGGATGCAGGCGGCTGTTCTAAACGGAATGCCTTTATTTTTTTACTGTGTTGCCTCCTTGAGTGTTAGAGACACTACTTTGCCCGGCGAAATAAATCTGTCTGCTTGTTTATAGCGCATATCGGCTTGAATTTCTTATCCGGGCGACTCCGTAAGCTTATTTCACTCGTCGACTGGCGCGCCGCTCATTTTCGCATCCTGACGTCAGCGCCGATTGAAGGAACAAGAACGAGAGTATCGCCAGGCAATTCATCCGCTTACTTCTGTCGTGCCTGGTCACGGGAAGAGCCCCCTGCACTATAAACACGCTCGCGCGCGCGCGCCTCTCTTCTACGCATGCTGCTGCTACACACTCGTGTAAAGTTGCCGAGTGCTTCTTTTCTCTCGCGGCCCAGTATAGTGCCCAGAGCGCCGCTTAAAACACCATCAGGTTATTTATAGGCGACGCGCTTCCCGGTAGCGCGGCGGCAGCCGGCGACGGAGTTATCCCCCCCACCCACCCCCTTTCGTCCCTTCTCCCGACCCCGTCAGCTGCCCGACTGAGCTAAGCGTGACTCTGATTTGCAGGTATGCAGAGGAAGCCATGGGATCCCCGCTTATTAAAAAAATAATCAAAATAAAAAAATACATCTACTCGCCGTTGCTCACGGGCGTTTATTCTCCGCGTAGGTAATACGCCTTTCGTTCCCTCCACCTCTCGGCCTTGAGAGGCACGGCGACGCCGCCTCTTCTCGGAGAGACGTGAGGGCCCCCTTTTAAAGGGATGCTCGCGGCCCCCTGTACCACGTGTGTGCTCGCTTTTTTTCCCACGGCTGGTCTGAGAACAGCCGCTCGCGCACTGCATCGCTCGAGAGAGAATGGTCGTGTGCGGGAGAAGACGTAGCCTGAACGGTGGCGCAGAAGAGCTCGCTGCCAGTGGACAGAATGGTCGCTTTGCGGACCGTTCTTTGCGTGGGAGCGTTAACTAGGTATCTGTAGCCCCAGAGCGCTCGTTCGCCATCGCTCGGAGTAGGGTAGGCGGTAATTGACCTTGACGATTTGCTGTTCTCGCATTCTGCATGCAGTCTAGAACGCAAAAGACGGATGACGATATGCTAGTTGGCATGTCATATACTGGTATCCAAGTCTCTCTGGCGCTACTTAGGATGCCAGTAAAATACACCTGCTCACGTCTTAAAGCAGACACTGTAAAAGGGGCCCTTCGATGAACAAGTAATGTTTGCCCGAAGAGTTGCGAGCACAGGGAACAGAAGCGCAAATTTTATACGACTATAGAAATATGTGAATGAAAGATAAATATGGGAACGCATTTCGAGGTATCGGTGGGGTTGATATCGCCCGGATTGTGTTCGGAATTGCCCACTGAATATTCATCAAACTGAGTCTCCAAATGTGTTCTGCAGTGAAGCCGCCGCAATATCCAGCGCACGTTTTGCCTGCACGGAAAACGGCATTTACGCGAATAATGACAAGCCGATAGTGCACCGGCACTGTGTGCTGCTGAAACTTGAAATTCGTTGCCTTGGCTCGTAAAATCGTGTAGGGTAACACACCGAGACGCCCACGTACGCCTGGGAAGCCATGGTTTGCCGCTTCGCTGTGGCACAACTCGGCGACTGTTCTTGTTAGGCTTCGCCCTGATGCGAAATGCGTTCCCATTAAGCGGCGTCATATTGATCAGTGTGCACGCTTGGCACGTAGAGATACGAAACCAGGAAGTCGGCTTGGCGCACAGTATGAGTGCATAAGGGATTTGACGTCGACAAACCTGAAACATGTTATGCCGAGTCCTATACGTGTCGAAGTCTCCACCTTTGGGTCAGACCTTCATTTACCGGCTTTTAGTTTTCTCTCTTTATTGGGGGAGGAAAAAGCCGTGAATAGCGTTTGTTCGAACGCGTTCCTTATCGACGACGAGCAGCGTTCATCCGGGCACGTCCTCCGCCAGTTTTCCACGGTTGCTGCGCTGGCGCGTCTTCCTTCCCGTGCGCGAGTATTTGGGAGGCGCCATGGAGCCCGTTGTGTCCGCGGCGGCAGCGTGTCTCCGAGCTCTCCTCCTTATCGCTCGCTCGAGCCGCGAGTGAAGCTCTGCGGCGGCAGATTCAATGCGGATTCCCGCGAGACACTCGGAAAGAAGCGGCGCGACTGTGCGTGTGTTTCTCGGTGCAACTATACAGCGACTGCAATCTCGGCGCCCATCTTTCCTCTGTCGTTTCCAGTACGTGTGTGCGCGCGAGGCATCGTAAATAATCCGATGTGTATGTACCCGTGAGCCTTTCCTGCGAAGCTGAGCAAACCGAGCTCTCGCCTCCCCCTTTCCCACGTCTCGCCTTTCTCGTTTTGGTCTGTGTGATATATTTTCTCCTGTTTTTCGTCTCTTGCTCGCCCTTCTCGTTTTGGTCTGCGCGTTAGTATTCTCCTGTTTTTCGTCTCTTGTGAGCTAAAATAGAGCGGCGTTGTTGCGCTTCCGCAGTTGACAGCGAGTAGTCTTTTCGAAAAACCGCTGCCACATTTGTGAGCTCATGCAGTGTATACGCGTGCAGCGAGGTATAGGGCACAGATTACGTTTGCGTGCACGCAGCTTCGTGTGAAGTACTAAAGACGTTCCGGCAAAAGTACCGGCCTGTAAGGGGGTGTCAGAGCGAGGTCACTGATCTTCATTATCATTTAATTAAAAACTAGACGGCGGTCATCGCAGCGTTACAAAACGAGAAGTAGGACCGCCGTACTGTGCCACAGTTGCATGACTGGAAATTGACTGAAATGTATCAGTGTTACCGTTTCTTCCATATTTCATTTTCTGGCTGGAAAGCGTCGGAAGGAACGCATTACAAAATAGTATAAGAGCTGCACAAAGGTGATCAGAATGATTGAAGGGCGTATCGGCACTCGTTCGGTTCCTTGATGTTCACTCTTATTCATTCTTAGTTGGAATAACAGACAGTGTCGTTTGTAACACACGTCGCATATAAGAAACCTTAGAACGTCCGCGTGACTTCCCATCACACGAAGATGAAAAGGCTTGCCTTTCGGACAGCTTTATATGGCAATTAGACGACATGTCCTAAGGGGAGATACTGGCACCACGACATCGTACGTTTGCGCGATGCGCAAGAAGCCACAGAAGCGCCGCCGTGTTTCTGCAGATGCATGCAGCATTTATGTGTGACACTTTGTGGCTAACCGAAGGATGAACGCTTCATTGCGTACGTATACTGTGAACTTCTGTGCTTCTCACTTTGCAATCCCATTTCCGTCTATCCCGGCGTAGAATGGCCGACCGGGCTCAGCCTGGTTGAACGCCCTGGCTTACCCTATCGCTTCTCTCTCGTGGCCTTTCCCTCCTATCTCTTTCCAACGTGTCAGAGAAAAAGAGTTTGTGTATACTTCGTAAAACAAGGAGCGAGGACAAACGTAAGAGTTCGCCTTTAGTGGAAAGCGCCGGAAAACCGGCCGGGCTCAAGCGCGCGAGGAAACGAAACAGCGCAGCTGCGTATATAGGAAGCAAGTGCTGAGGAATCGTGTGCAGCGTTACTCGCGCGTTGGACACGTCATGGCTGGGGAACATCAGCTTTCTTGACGCGCTAGTTTTCGCTCGCGTAACGGAAATAGCGCCGAAGTAGATACCCCCCTTTCCCCTCTCCCTCTCTTCCCCAGGAGCGTGACGTAAACGTAGTAAACGCGCGGTTAGGAGGCGAGTCACGAGTACCTGCCCGGGCAAAAAAGCAGTGCTGATGCTCGAGGATGCGAGTGTCGCGAGCCTGTTTCCTTTATTTCCACAGCAGCGCCGCGCGCCATCGTGCAGCGTGGCTTCCGCTTCGTCGCGAGTGTATAGGGAAAAGCGAGCGCCTCAGCAAATGAGCGCGAACAGACACTCGCGTTCTTTCTTAACGCACTTGCACCAGTGGGGAATGCTGGCCTACGTGTCGACACATCACAATCGAGGCAGTGGTGGAGTAGCGGGTACAGTGTGCGCACGGTTTGCGAGGTCGCTCTTGTAAATATTGTAAATATTGCACATAGCGCTGCTTCTCATTGCTGTCCCCTCTCTCTCTCTCTCTCTCTCTCTCTCTCTCTCTCTCTCTCTCTCTCTCTCTCTCTCTACTTTCACGAGTCCCTATCACCGCTCCTCCCTGTTGGCCGATGTCCAGGTGTCAGCCGTCGGCTATACGGTTGCGCCGCAGCCAGCAGATCCTCCGCTCATTTGTCGTTCTTCTTACAACTCTGATTTAACCCTGGCATTAAGGCCAGTGCCCAAGAAAGAGCTTAAAGGACCACTGACAGGCCAAATATTTGTTTTTGATTTTTGTGCTCTAATGCGTTCGCCTGTGTTGGTAATCACGGAATGAAACCTAAGTGCTTCAGTGTTATTCAGATTCAGATTTATTGGTTAAAAGAAAAAGTGGTTACAACATCACAAATATACAGAATAATAATTATGAATAATTAGTGATAGCTTCGTTAATTATGATAAATTTTAACGCCACCTCTAGACGCGCGTCCAAAACCGTAAGAAACGAGTCGCATCTGACGGATCACGTGATCTCGTGAGCTCAAAATCCGGTGGCGTTGAGGAGCGCGCTTGTTGACTTGTCAGTTGCAGAATTCGGCCGCTAGTTACGCGAAATTGTCGGCGTCAGAATCGTGATACAATGCGGACGTCGGATCGGTCGCCGGGTTGTGCCGTGTGTCTCTCGCGAGTATAGACGACCCGCCCGACATGAAAGCGAGGAAGCAGCCCGCCGTCGGGCTCCGCGCAACTATATCCCGATCTGTGACGTCGGCAACGTTCGCGGAACCGACGAAACGTCACAGAGAGTACGACGTGCCACTAAAAGCGTCGTATTGATAACGACGCCGCGAGGTGCTGCCAAGTCTGATGAGCCATTCCGCTGATTTTGAAACCATACTTAAGTATACGTTCGAGGCAACGTTCGCCATTCATATTCGGTCAGGGGTACCTGTGTATGCACGATAATCGGACGCCACAAATAATCTCGGGTTTGAAATTTTGGCCTCAATTAATGATCCGCTGAAATAGGTTCGCTAAAACAGTCTTTCAACGTCCGCACTGCACGGTGCGAGGCTGTGCCGCCAGTTTTCTTTCATATTGTTCCTCTGTATACTCGTCATAGCGAATCCTTTATTTTTATTTTAGAAGTTTTATCTCGACGGAATGGCTGCAAAGGTTTGCAGTATTTTTAAAAGTAGAACCTATATATTGGGCTTCGGCCAACCGCTTCGGGCACTTTGGTTGGGTGTGACAGCCCAAAGTTATACATGTTGAAATTGGGGGACGCCTTACTGAAGAACCCCGGACACCACGGCCTCCGGATGTGAGGCGGAGATAGAGAGAGATCACATTTATTACATAGGGGTTCGGTGGTGTACAGTCCTCTCTGTGCAAAGGTGAACGCGTTCACGCTCGCCGTCGCATCCCTGGTTGGCTGACGCGATCGTTACAGCTTTCGCTTGCACTGCACGCAGTCGGTGGGGCGGGTTGTACGTCTCAGACGCAGTCCCACCGTTAACGACTGTCTCTGGTTGCGCGGAAATTAAGGCCTATTGCGGCGCAGAGTCGGCGACGGCCTCGTGGCGTCGAAACAAGCTGACAAGTGGCGAGCCCATTCAGCTCAGTGGCCACGCGTATATACGCACGCGATGCGTGGGCGCGCGAACTGCGGCCGGGTCAGAAAATGTTTCACTACGTCAGGAAGCTACAAGTGTGCGCACGCGTGGACGCTTGCGTACTGCGCGAGATCGGGCGTTTATACAGGCGCGGGCTTTCTCCTTTCGTGACATACGCGTATGTCATGTATGTCAATGTATGTATGGCTGCGGTGAAGGTGCGCGCGCGAACGACATTAGAAGTATAACAACGACGTAGCGGGGTCTCGCGATCTCCCGCCGCTGTCAGCGGGATCTGTACAGCTAGGGCGTGTATGTATGTGGTAAGGCGACGGGGTCGTCCACGACGGGTGGTCGCGCGACTCGGAGGCGCATGCCGACGATGACGCGTGCGTTCACCGCGCGATCCCTTCTGTGTGCCGCGATGCGTGCTGTTCGTGCGAAGAAAGGTCGTTGTGCAGCCTCTCGTCTATATGTGTCTTCGCTAATTCTGCTCGTTAGATTTCATTCGCTCCTCCTTCCCGCTGTCCCTCACTTGGCGGAGCGGGGCGTCGTGCGGCGCGGACAGCTGTTTGCACGCCGAACGGGCGTCAAGGGCGCACGAAAAGCTGTCGCCGTCAGCGGCAGGCTCCCCCGCCTCTGCGGCGCGTTGTCCTGCGGTCGTCGTGCGCGGCCGCGGCTGGCAGCCGGGCGGAAATTCTTTCTCGCGTTGTTGACATACTTAAACTCGCGCGCGACCGGCACGCGCTGCTAGGCTGCTGCTGCTGCCGCCACCGTTGATCGCTGTGTGATGTGTGTGTGTGCTTGTATGCTTGCGCGCCGGTGGTGCGGGGTATATAGGCGGCCCCGCCTCATCGGTCGGCTGTGTGCTCGCCCGCTGCGCCGATCTGTGCTGCCACCAGCGTGTGTGCGCTGCCGCCTTCGCTGGGCTCCGTGCGCAGCTTTACTACCGGGCTTCGACCGGCGCCGTTATCCGATAGATCTGGGGTGGGCCTCCCCGCGCGACGCGGCAGCTCTGTACGGTGCACGGAGCACGCACCGCGGTATAGATATGTGCTGGGTTCGCTATAAGCGTGTGTGCACGTCCCGCGGGGTAGCGCGCAGTCGGCGCGGAGAATTACGCGTGCGGATATGCAAATTATCGGAGAGGCCGTAGAGTGCTGTGGAACGTAGTAATAGCGGGGATATAGAGGGCATTACTGCAACTTGATGTGCTTGGAAAACGGTTGGTGTTTGTTTCTCGTAAGACGTTTTGGCTTTCACATTTGCTTGCGCCATCTTTGACGCGATGAAATAAAGAAAAATGGGAAAATCGCGCTGTAAAGCTGTGTGCTGTGAAGCTATGCGTTTGGGTGCGTCGCGTCTGTGTATGGTCGGCGCCTGCGAGTTGGAACACTGAGCACGTGACCCCCACCCCCACTGAAAATTGTGTGTTGGTATGAGGCCTGCCCACCCTTCTCACTCTCTCCCCCCTCACGCTCCCCCTACGCGATCAAATGCGTGCCGTCTCCCTCCCCCTCCACCTAAGTAAAAGAAAAAAGTCTGGTTGCGTCACTGTCTCATTCCCTTTCGGAGGGGAATGGGACAGTGCGGAAATATCTCTTGAATGTAACAAAGACGTTTTCCAGGAACGAGCAACAACAACAACAAAGAAAGACAAAGAATACTGGAAGGGAAGGGACACTAAAGCAAAACAGTAAATCAGTTTAGACTAATGAAGCATTCTTTGAGAACCATGTAGGCAGTCATTTCAAGAAAATAGTTTGATTATTAGATGAGAAAATGATGATCCAAGTATCAGTATTTGAATTTCGCGCCTAAACCCCAGAACCGGTACGTCAGCGTGACATCAGGGATTCCAAAGTATGTTTTCGCATTTGGGCCGCGTTGGCCGAATAAAGGTTCCCGAAACTTGCCATGTTTAATATTTGGTTCCTTTAGAACACAATGTAGTCAATCTCTACCACAATATACTATTAGTAGACCCTAGAAAATGCCATCAAAATCCAAGACGTCACAGCCCCCAGGTGCGGGAACTTAAGTAGGCGTCGCCACCCGTATTTCGTTCTTGCGCTTTTTCTGGCTTACCAAACGTCTGATCGTTGCAAGAGTGGTGTTTTTGGTGTTGTAGAACAGTAATTTACTGATGCAGAAGAAACAATTTTTTCACTTTAGCGTCCCTTTAAGACAAGACTGCAATAACCACAACGAACACGACTCAGTGTAGGGAATGCTTTGCTTATATATATGGCGGCGCCTTTCTCGACATATATTCGTTCATCTTATCACTGGCCATGGCAACTTACCGGCCTCTTCTTTCTTCCTTTGTTTCCTTTCGCGGTGTGTAGATGAACACGTCGATAACAGAAATAATCCTTCAACAGTTTCGGCTGTATAAGTGACGGTGAGAGTAGACTATGCTGCAACTGGCACATTGGAAATTGTCTTCGCGTCAGTCATTCCGTAAAGCGTTCCGCTGGCAACACATCCGGTCGCCGAACTGTGTAAGCGCGTAGCTTGTGAGCCTTCTCGGCAGCTGTTATTTCGAGAAGGCTATAATTTCTCGCAAGTTGGTATGCGGCTTTCACGCAGCCACACGTGCGCGAAGAGGCGAGGACACAGCGAGAGGAGACACCGCGAATAAGAGGTCGCGCATACACACAGCGCTGCTTGAGAATCCAGGCAGGGCTGGGCAACGTGGCGTTCGTTGGTGCGAACGAATCCGCCTCGGTGACCAAGTCCGCACGCGGCGGTCGCCCCCCCCCTCCTGCAACCTGTGGACGACGCCCTCCCTTGCGCGGTCGAAAATAAACCGTGCCAGCACGTCAATTAGTCCCATGGGCGCCCCTTTCCGCCGGTCGTGTCCGGCTGCGGGTTCCTGCTTCCCATTATTATTGCATACCGATGCGCGCCTTCAACCGTCCTCGTTCACGCAACGTCGTAAGCATGGAGCGCGCGGTATACTAAATAGATGTGACCCGATTGTCAGCTGCATGGTAGAGTATGGTGCGTTTTCTCGAGCGACGGATTCGGTTAGTCGTATCACGCATTTTAAGAGAAAGTGCTTAATATGCACCGATGAAAAAAAGTTAATAAATATGGGAACTCGTAGCATGCATACACCGAGAACAGCTGCATAAGCTGAGCGGAGAAGCACCTAAACAGCCGCAAGAACTTCCGAATACGATTTCATATTTCTTGCAGCTTTGTCGGTTACAAGATCTAGTCGTTTTCCGGACAACCGTTAAAGATCAATCTGCACCATGCCTGCTCGCGATGTGCCAAATCTCGCCTCCATATCTTGCCTGTGATAGTTCTTGCCTGTGAGTCTTCTCCTATCCGATCTATCTTATATAAAAAAGCTGAATCTCGCTGGAGGTTCTTCTAAACGTTGTAGAGAGATGAAGTTGGTTATGTCACTATTTGGCGTTTGGGTGATGTTAACTATCGTGTTTTTTAACATGCTGTGTTTTACGCAATACATGCAAGTTTCAAAATTGGGAGTTATCCCATGTGTTTATGTACTTGTTTTGTCCATGATACGAACTATAGCACCACTCAGTGGTGCTATAGGTTTTATTTATGGGATGCGGGTCACATCCGCCGACGCGATGGGTTACCGCATGATGTGGGCTCGATACCATTGATACTGAAACACACTTTTTTCTTTTGCTCCTTTTGTCACTCTATATAAGTGCTATAAAGACTCTTCGTACGTAAACGTCTCGCAAATCTTTCCTGATCTCTCTTCTTTTTCCTGACACGCTTACCAAATGAAAGCAGTTTGCTTTATCTACTATATATTTATCGTGCAGGATGTTCCTGCCGAGGTTTCTTATCCAATATTTCGTACTGTTTTCTTATGGTTCACGAATCGTGTTTCAAAGCTTCGCTAAGCACGCGCCTTTTCAGAGTTGCATAGGCATTTTATTAAATATGATTTAATTAACTTCAAGCGCAGCGCATGCATGCAGCAACAAACTTGGCACAGCAAATGCTGACAAGCAACACATGGCTTTTAGGTCACATTGACTTTTTCAGCGACTGCTTGAAAAACTTGTCCGTATAATCTTGCTCGTAGCAGTTACCCCTCTGGCCTCCTTTCACCAGCGGAAGGCCTCCGAAATGGGGTTCTCAGACCTACGAACGATATTTATTTTTCGGCAGGTTGACGCAACATTCGTAAAATCATATTCGATGGTAGCGAAATGTAAGAATGCCCTTGTACCATGCATTGGGTGCACGTTAAAGGACCCCAGATACACCAAATCAAACCGGAGCCCCCCACCCCCAATGTATACGGCGTGCCTCGTAATCTTATCGTGGTTTCGGCACGTAAAACCCCAGAATTTAATTTTCTCAAATCTTAAGACGAGCCAGAATTCGTAAACGTTACGAAAAATTCGGGACAGTTGGCAGGTATGTATTTCCGTCGCAGACGGCTGACGTCGAGATCATCTCTTCCCTAAGTATGGCTACCATTGAACCATCCTGCGTGACATCACAGTCAGAGAATCTATAGGTGGTGTTAGACATGCACGTAGCGACCAAGACCCGACAGTAGTACCAGCAAGCTCGCGGGATCTCTCTGAGGCGCGCGTACAGCAGTACATTGCTCATTCGACGCGAGCCTTGTCCACGCCCATCACTGTGCGCAGAGCCGCAGGCGGAACATCGCGCAGCCGTTGCGCAGATGTCGGCCTGTGCGCGCAGCGTACGTGTATATAACAGGCGCGCCTGGAGGGCTGCATGGCTGAAAGCATCTGTGCTTTTACCACTGCATTAAAACAAAACAAAGAACGCGAACGTCAAAAGGAATTTTAAAGGGAAAGAAAAAACGGCTGCCGGGGATGGACAGAGGCGGTGAAGGAAATGAGGTGAAGGTTGGCTCATGTGGCTAATGCGCAGATCGCGCATATGCGCCCGGGTATTCCGCGACCTTCCGCCAGCTGTGTGCGTACGTGTGTGTGTGCGTGCGTGTGTGTACATGTCGCCGACCCGAGCCCACTGCTGCCGCTGTTTTTATTGCGCGGCTGTGGACTGCGTGAAGCACACGTCACGCGCGGCATGCCTGAATCGCTTGTGACGTCACCAGCTGTGAGCCGCGTTGAGCAGCGGGCTTCTCCACATTGGCGTTGCGTTCGGGGCGTCGCGCAGCTTCTGCGGTTCCGTAAACTGGCGAATATTGTAATGCGTTCAGCGCTGGGCTGGTCATGCGGGTTTCGTTGCGCTCATTGTTCGGCTTTTTTTTTGGCACGCAGGCGTTTCGGCGATGTTTGTTTCGGAAGCGAAAGCTTAGTAATATCGTAATGAGACGCTCTGTTGTTGCTAGCACTGGACCGTTGCTTTCTGTTATGCGTGGATTTCGGTGAGAAATGGGATTCCCTTTAGTTCAGAGCGTTAAGCGAGTATACCGCTGGAGACCATGAATATGTCGTCCTTGTTTAGCCCCCAGTTTATCGTACCGGAACAGTATAGTCGTATGCGCGCAAGGCTCACAAATGTATACGCAGAAGATCTTTGCTGCAGGCTTATCGAGTATGCAGACGGCGTCAGGTTGAATGTGCGAATATGTGGACGACGCAACCATTGCGCAAGTAGTAGTTTCCTGGCTTTGTGACAGAGACGCAACGAGGCGTCAACTCGTTAAGACGACAACCGAAACTTCTTTCCTGCCGACAAAGTGCACTGGCGCGCTATATTGCGGGTGGCAGACAAACGAACAATGCAAAAAATGACACACACACACACACACACACACACACACACACACACACACACACACACACACACACACACACACAGACGCGCATATATATATATATATATATATATATATATATATATATATATATATATATATATATAAGCGTCGACGCTGTCATTCCAGATGGGCGTGGTCGCAAAGCGCATTTCGACGCCGTATGAGAATCATGTAGTGCGGGCTGTAGACATGCCCACGTTGCGCGCCTTACCAACTCTGTGAGCGCTGCAATCTCAGTGCTGCGGGGTGCGCGTACAGTGTCGGTCGCGTGCGTATACACTCGCTTATCAGCGAGGAACGCGAAGCGCATTCCTTTTCCTTTCCTCGCAGAGAGCAAGCTCCTCACCACGCCGCCTGCGATCGGCAAGCGAGCGACCAGTTTCCACCTCGCATGCAGCCAGCCAGCCTAGGGAGTTTTGTTGGGGGCTCTCCGATTACTGCTTCTTGCACCCTCGCCGCCAAGTCTCGCTCGCCCCTCGCCTGCCTCACCTGAGCCGCTGCTGGGCCGAGTCTTGCTTTAGGGTCTTGAGAGGGACGGGCACAACTCCGCGTATCGCCTATTCCGCGCAGTGCGGCGAAAGCTGCGGGTCTCGTCAGCCAGTCAGGAACGTGAAACTGGCCGCATTTCTCATGTAAAGGAGGCTGTAGGCTCGCCCATTGTTTGCCGCTAATCCATTAGCCGCCACTGTTTGCGGCTATGGGACGTCCTTCCGCGATCTTTCCATTCAACTGGCGTCGCGAACCAGATTTGCAACCGACTGTGGGACAAGCCTTCCTTTTCTTTCTGGATCTCACTCCTGGTTGGCCAACGCGACGAGTAGATCTCGCTGCACAGCGAAGAGCTGGTTAGAAGGCGCATAGCTGCGCGTGCGAGTGCGGCGACATTTGCATACGCCGCGCGGCGCCTCGCATATTACGTGCGTGTGCCTATACGCACCGGCTTGCAGACGCATGCGAACGAGCGCCTGATGCGTCGTCGAGCTGCTCGTTGCGAGTCCGTGTCGAACACGATCAGGGTAGGCCGCCGTCTCCCTAGGTATGCATGTCCCGGCGCTAGCTGTATCTCTGCTTAAATCAGCAGTTTTTGTTGTCGACTTACTCAAGCGCGCAGAGAACTGCCTAACCAGTTGTTTATGTCTTCGAGACTCGGGCGAAGAAATCACACGTAGCACGTGCGCTGTGGTATAGGCCACTGTATTTCCGGCTTTGCGTCGGCGTGCTGCGTTTTCAGAGTATTGCCCGCGTTGAAAATTCAAACGTGTACACGGTTGTGGATTATGCACGAATTTTCGTTGGAGGTTCACGGTGTACACCTCTTTCACTGCTTCACGATCTCTCGCGACCTTTTCTGCAGGCCCCACTATGCTCGGAAGCAACATGCGCGATATATCGATACTTAATCCAGGCACGGAATGTGCTGCGTAAGAATGTTTTAAGCCGAAGAGTGGATGATGCTTTTGTACGAGGGCGTTGATGTTGAGAGAGATAGAGAGAGAGAAAGACTGTAAGCAGTGTACGTGCAGAAACGAAGTACACGTTGTTCTGTCATATCTATGCAATCATGACTGTATTATACACGCGAAATTGCGCTATGTATGCCCGGGGCGCGTTTGTGAAGGTTAGGTTGTCAGTGCACCGATGGCGAGTTAGGTAAGTTGGAACGGGGGCGGCGCATATCGGTTGCACGCGGCTGAAGGGTTCGCCTCTGAAGCACCGCTGCATACATTTCTCGCTTCTGAATATGCACCCGCACATGCGCAGCTGTGGCTCGCGCACTGCGCACGCACACGAAGTCGGCACGCGTTGGGGAGGCCAACGATCGCGCATGCATTAGCCTAACGGCTGTCGTCGTCTTCTGGCTTCCCACATTGTTTTCTTTCTTTTTCCTGCGCAACCTTTTAATGCCTTGCTTTCCCCATAAACGCCGCCGCACCGGGCTTCCTTGCCTCCTTTCCGAGCATTGATTTCATCAAAGAGCTCGGCGTGTTTGCCCTGATGTCAACGCTCTTGCGAGCACGCTTTTGGGTGCGTGAGCACATTGCTCGAGTTGTTTCTCGAAGTGTGGTGTAACGCCCATGTGGCGATATGCAAATACACTATGGTCCCTGCGTCCTGTGATATCAAAGTTTCGGGCACGTGTGTCCCCTCAAGTTCACTCTCTCTCTCTCTCTCCAAAGGGCTCCGCACGTAGGCGTTTGCTACGCCGTTGTTCCGTTTCTGGCTGAGAATCCGAAGGCGTGACGGAATTCCCTGTGTCCGGAAGCTATACTCTTTTCATGTTTGCACCCCACACACTCGTCACGCCTTGCGGCCTTCCATGTGTGCGTGTGTGTCTCTCCTTTTTTTTTTTTTTTTTCTGGCTTCGTATAGCTATGCCAGGGTATGATCACAAGTCGAAGTCAGCTGATTTTCGAACCTTCCGTGCTCAGGCGGGCTGCATAGGGTGGAACGATTTCAGACTGCATGAGGGCGTTGCTCTTGGGTGTGACAGACTTTGCTGCCCGTTTCAAGTACGAAAATGCAAAAAAAAAAAAGAAAACGTTGCTGCCATTTGTTTCTGGTGGGTTATTGACACATGGAGCTGCCATGGTAGCCTGATGAGGCGCGATGAGCAGGAAACCAGCAATGGAAGTGTATTCAACAGCAAGAAATTGAATCGGAACAGAAAATTTTATCTTGATTCTAAGGGTCTTGTACTGTTCGATTCCAGAGGAGAAATTTTGCACATATCGACTGTTCATTCCTAGCATACGGAAACAGGGCAGAAACAATTGCGCATGCTTTGTTAGCCTCGCCAGAGGTAAATGAGGACATATAGTTACCTTGCCCGAGTCCTGATGAATCTGCTAGTTGTATTTTTGTGCTATAGTAAAAGATTATTGGAAGATTGAAGACATGTGTCGGGAAAACGCGAAACGAAAAGCATTACTTCAAGATTCGGTTGCTTGTTACACTAAGCCACTAACCATAGAATATAGGTGCAGCACTAAGGTAAAACTAAGGAGCTTGCTGGCAGCGACCACTATTCCCCTTTCAGATGGCGGGCTGTGGGAGCGGCGGGGTTCTGATTAAGTTCCTCCCTCCCAGTGGAACAAATTGTTCTGTGCGTCCGTTCGTCCATTGTGCGGGGGATAGATAACTTTCTGCGGGCGTGTGTAACGTGCAGTGAATGCTTGTGGGTTTGATGCTCCCGCAGGTGCGCGTGGTCATCGCCACGGATTGGAGACCCGCGTGGAGACCGGCGCGGATTGTTGACCGCATAACAAGCTCACGCCAATTTACCGCGCGCGCATTGATTGAGCGCCCGCTAAAGTTGGCATTAACCTCGTTGCTTGCCCGCGAGTGCGCTTCGGATCTCACCAAATCTGTCGGGACACAGATTCATTGCGCTGCACGCGAGCTGCCGTCTATATCGAGACGGCAGAGTGCGCGCGGAACCGAGGTGCGATGGTGCGGAAATGGCCGGCGCTCGCTCCTGTGGTTCCGGCTTAGCGGATTTCCTTGCAAATCATTAACGCTACGCGCAACACGTTCTCAGCCCGCGGCCCATTCGTCGGCAGTGTTACGAAGTTCGACGGTGCGGCTACGCCGCCTCGATGCATTTGAGGCGGCCTGTATAGTCGTTTCCGAAGCCTTTCGCCATTGTTGCATTGTTGCGCCGTCGGGCGCGCACCGTTGCACTCTCGCTTATCGCCGCGGAGGCTCGCGGGCAGCTTCGGCGAGTGCGCTTTCGTGCCGCGCGAGTTGCCGCATCCGTCGGGAAAATGGGGGGTGGCTGCGCCGTCCCGGCTCGCGAGGAACGCGGAGGTGTGATGTCAGTGCACGGCGCAGGCGGGCTGCTTAGGGGCTGTACGTTGCGCGGCGTTGTGTTTCCGTCACGGGAACGTGGAAGCTATAGCAAGCAGACATCTAAGTAGTGGTCGCATCCTTCCAAAGATTTTGCCCCGACATATCTGGTACCGCTTCGCGCGGCTGGCGCGTACAGTAAATGCTGTGAATAGCCCCTCTTTACTTTCTCCTATGTTCACTTTTAACCCGTTACCTCCCCGCCCTGCTGGCCGGTGCTCGGGCGTCAGCCGTCGGCTAGACGGTTACGGTGCGGCGCTGTATATCGTCTTTTAGGTGCGGCTCGCACGAATCTGGTCTGCGACGAATACGAATGAAAGCAATAAGCATCCACTTATTTCTTCAGCCTTCTGTGCCATCGCACGCGCCACATCATAGCCTATCAGGCTATGATGTGGCGCGTGGGATGTGGCGCCACATCAGGCCATTTCAATAGTTCTAAAAATTGCCACAGTATTATGCGGGGATAAACAAAATCCGGTATATGCCCTCCGCCGTCACCACGCTTCCGCTTTTGGCCTATGCTTGTTTAAGAGAGTACCAAACGTCGCTTAACTATGTAGCGGCTAACGTGCTTCACGCTACGCGCACGACGTAACGCATAGCCGAAATGGATATCACGACTCCGCAGGCGAAAACTCGTGGACGCCGACCCAGCTGTGCTCGCTGTGCACGCAGTCCCCGTCGAAAGTGACCCCCTTGCGAGAAGCACCGGCGTGGATGCGCGCATGTCTCGACGTTTTCCTGCGTCTCCAGTGTGGGTACACGGACGGCGGCGGCTATATCGCAGCTCGCAACAGCGCGCACTCTTTGTCCGCTCGCCCGCGCGTGTGTGTCAGCGTTTTCGAACTACGGTATGCGCTCGCTGGAAGCGCATGCGCCCCGTGCTGCGCGTTCGAGGGAGCAGACGGCGCCAGCGGGGGTGCCCTGCACCTTGGGTGCCCGGCCCCTAGCTCCGCTCACAACAATGCTGTTTTCTCCGGCTGGAAGAGCTGCGCCACAAAGGATATCTTCTTTCATCTTGGCAGGAAAGGAAAATGGCTCCACGTACTTCCTCTGTACGGCGAAAAAAAGAAAAGTTATGGGGGAAGGGGGGGAAGGAGGGTTAGACTGTTCTTTCAACGAGCGGCGTGCTGGCAGCGCTGCACGCGCAAACCCAGCAGTAGAAGAAATATGGCTGCAACATCCCGCCCTGTCACGTATGCGCGCGCTGAGCCAAGCTTCAGGGCCTCCTCGCGCTGCACATGGTGCTGAAGGATGACATCGCAAGATAGCGCAGCGGTAATTTTCAGAAAATTCTCCAGATGTATTCCTTATAGTACCAAGGCTTAGTTGAGGCAGCCGCTGTTATGCGTTAAAGTGTCTCACAAGGGTGGGGCACGATACAGCTTTTTTTTTTTTCCAATGACGTCAGCTGCGTTGCTCAGCCCGGCTCAACTCGCAGATGACGGGGATCGCTTTGTCTGTCATGCATGCATGCAAGCTTGTCAGGCATGCAGAGTGTAAACACCGAAGCGTCCGCAATACGTGCCGACAGGTGTACCGCTATAGCCGATGCTTTCAAAAGATGAAGCAACAACAGTGAGAGCACACTAGGAGGGAACAAAGACAGGACAAGGCTTTTGAAAGCTATGAACCAACTAGCCGCACAACGTGTTCTACTGGTATAGCCGATGCGACTAACATGTTCTAAAGCGACACTAGCGGCTCACAGACGTCGAGGAGGCAGCAGCACTTCGCGACCCCGTTTTCGTTTAATTCGTTGCTTTGAAATCGTGCTTCACCAACCGCAGTAGCCCAGTGGCGATGCGCTGCCGAGCATGAGGTCGCGGCTGTGATCCCAGCCGCGGCAGCCTCATTCCGATGAAGGCGAATCGAGTGAAAAAAAAAAAAGAAATAAAGAACTATCGAGTAGCGTAAATTGGGTGCACGTTAACGAGCACCAGGCCGGTGGTTTCGGCACGTAATTTAAAACTCCCGAATATACTTGCAGCCGCGCCTTTTAGCGTTCCTTGTATTGCTGGGCGCATATGGGACCTGAGAAGAAGGTTCCACCCCGTCTGGTGCCAGCGCGCACCAACCTTTACTAAGGGCTCAATAAAAGTTCTCTCTCTCTCTCTCTCTCTCTCTCTCTCTCTCTCTCTCTCTCGTATTCGACTACATGAGGTGTCAGCAACGAACTGTGGACTCCGTGTTGGGATTCGTTAGTATACGAGTGCTTGCACTAACAACCGAACCCAGCAAGTTCCCAACCGGGTTCATCAGGTTCCTACTGACGGAGCTAACATGGTGTTTATATAACGGCTTTCGCATATTTTGTAAGCTTTAACAGACAAAAAAAAAAGCGATAAAAGGGAAGCGTGCTTGTGAGCTTCCTTTTTCCCCTTCTCTAATGAGAAGTGCGGTCTAAACGCTCGTTTTCTTTCCCCCTCCCCCCCCTCCACTTCTTTCTTGCGAGTTCCCCCCTCTGTCTGTCTGATCCTTCAGGCGCATGCAGCGCATTGCTGGTGTCACGTCGTATGGCCTGAGGCGGTGGTTCAGCAGCTCTGCCGTTCGTTGCGCGTGGCTTGATGGGTAGGTAGGTGAGGGAGGAAGAGCATGCGGTGGCTCCCGCCGTTATTGAAAAAGAAAAAAAGAAGCTGGAGTCCTTCCGCGTAGTGCCTTCTGACTTACCATCCATTACCGTTTACTGCCCCTTCACTTCGCGCTCCGCCGTGGATGCCTTTCTTCTGTTGCTCGAGCGAATAGCTTGAATGGTTTTCCGCAAGGCTGTTGCATTCCTCCACTATGATACGTGGAGGCTAAATTTCGCAAGTCCGGGTCGTGCTCTTACAGCGATAGCTCTTAATGGTATACGTCAGCCAGCGTTCGTGGTCCTCTATCGTAGGTGTCATCACCATATGAATCACGTTCTCTTTTTCTTATTGCCTTGGCAGAAGAAATCCTCTATAAAGGAGGCTCCTGTCTGACTCCGCCCACGCTCGATCCCATGTCGGCAACTTGTGAGCAACGATCGGTCGCTATTGTTGGCGGTGGGCTAGCTATCGCTGTTCTGGGTGGCACATAAAGTTTCCTATGAGTGGCCCTATATAGAATTCGTTTAATTGTTTCCGTTTTAAGCTTTTGCTGGTCGGCAGCGTCCGTTTCTTGCCAACGTACAGCCCGGGGTACCGGAGTGCGTGGTCGTGTCTTTCCCGCGCGACAGGCTTGGAGGCGCACGCAGTTCGATATCCCCCATTTCCTCCGGCGTCGGTGGGTCGCCTGTTCGAACAGAGAGCGAGGGGGTAAACGGGGACCAAAGCGATCAGTGGCTGGTCTTCGGTGTACACGTGCCCGGGGCCTCCGATAGCGTTGTGGAGAGGCATCGTCTCGAGTGCGCGTTTGGGGGTGGCGACGCCGCAGCCGCTCCTGCCGAAGGGGTGTCTCGTGACTCGGCATTCAGCGGGGCATATAAAGCATGGAGAAGCAAATGCACTCCGCCTGCGATCGGGTGCCCGTCTAGTCGTACAAACAATTGCGCCCAGCAGGTTGCAACAGCATTCCAGCAGTCTGAGCAGTCATGTTTCCGTCGCGCCGCATGACTGTGTCATCGGAGGCCGCTACTTACTTCGTGTCTCGATCTTGTAGTACCTAATTCTCATTGTTGGTACTGCGTAATGGTAAATTAGTCACAGTTCTTTCCATGAAGCATTTCTTTCCTTGCATTTAGAGAGCGCGGCATATGGGAGTTTATATATGTAAGTAGGAAAGGAGACATTAGCCACAGGAGCTCTAGTTCGCGACCTTGCACTAATTAGCTAATCTTCCTGGCACAAGTGTCCGTGCTCCATATGTACGTGCAGTTTTTAGTCTGCATTGATCAAGGATCCTTTCGGTCCCGTCTGAGTTGACGTTTCGCGTGCTGTAATTCGCGTTGTATTTAACATGCGTGCAGTAACCCTAATCAAGACAGAACGTAAAAGCATTCCACGAGGCTGGCTGTTTCTGCGATTGAAGGGCTTACATGGTAGTACCTATTATAATCGTGTGTCAAGTTCTAAAGTCGTTGCTTGCATAAACTTATCGGTTAGGTAATTCTTTCCTTTACATTGCACGCGCGGATTGCCTGTGTACTTTCCGAGGAGTCGTGCGCACTCTTTGATGTTCAATTCTAGGCTGGTTTACATTATACGGTGTGGTGGAAGGCACGTAATGACACAAAAGAAAATTGGCACATCAACGTGTGTAAGCGGAGACACGGCGCCAAGTCTGGCTCGGTGGCGTCGCCTGCGGCTGCCGACCGACCGGCGTTCCGTTACAGACGCCTGAAGGTGACCTGTCGGCGCCGGGCCCGCGCGGAGAGATCTTATTTCTTCGTCGGACGAAATAAGGGTGAAGTGACGGCTGTCTTTCAAACGCCATTATCGAAGCGATGTCGGTCCCTTGCTTGTGAACAGGGAACCGCGCGCATACAGGCGCGTTTGACTCCATGGTGGCGCGTTTGAGTGCATGTTTGACTCCGGTTTCGCGTGCTTGAGCTATAGTTCTGCGGCGTGTCCGCGATCATTCTTACGACCCTTCGCTTTCCCCTGGAGCCGCGAGTTCCATTGGGAACTATATATAGCGTGACGCTGGAAAGTCTGCAGGAAGTATATATACTAGCGGGAGTGTGGATTTGTGTTGCACACGAATATGTACTTGTAACAGCAATTTTACTTTCACAATATTTAGAGTTAGGGGTACAGAGAAGAGAAAAATAAGATGAGCTGATTTAGTGAATGTCGCTTCTGCAATGCCAGAAACAGCCGCTCTTACATAGATATAGCGCTCGATAAGCCGGAATACACGCGAGCACCGACAGGCGTATACAGGGGGCGGCGCCGCCTTGAAGTTCCTATAGAAGTTCTCCTACCAGCTCGCCTTGACGTCACAGATTTTGGAGGTGCCTTCTGTGGCCCGGTTATCATTTATTTAATTGGCGAAGATGGACTAGCGTGTATTTTAAAAATGTCAAAGACTGAATTCAGGAAGTTTCAAGACCGTTTAACGAGCCACAACGACCCGAGTACAAAAATATACTTTGAAATCCGTGACGTCACACTGACTTACCGACGCGGGAATGTCGGGGCGGGAAGAAAAATAAAGCAAGAAAAAGGAACTTTGTCCTTCGTCTTCTCCTGAAATAATGAACCGCTTACCGAGAAATTAACGAAAATGGGCTATTAAATGTTTCATTAGGGTAGATTAATTTGGTATTTCTATTTAGTGTTCATTTGATATCTCATATATACAAAGAGACTACACGGAAGCCCAAACTAAATGGTGAGGTGACGTAAACAAAGAGCAAACCAAGAAACCGCAAGACGGACTAAAGGAACAAGAAGCGAAGTAGTATTTACAAACCTCGTGGTACGAGCCATATCTTGAGCCAACATCAACAGCAGTAGCTCATAATAAGGTGCCGCGAAGAGGAGCACGAAACCTGTTTTACGCTATCCCACGTCTGCATTTATGGTGCACGAGTTCTACGGAGCCCGTACATTCTCCTGCGCAAAGATCCCCTCGGTACCTCTACCTGTATGGTATAGCAAGCACGTACTGCTGCGAGGTACAGGCCAGGAGAGAGAGAGAGAGAGAGAGAGAGAGAGAGAGAGAGAGAGAGAGAGAGAGAGAGAGAGAGAGAGAGAGAGAGAGAGATTTGGGGGGGGGGCAGGAAGGTCTGTCAGCCTGTTCGTCAAGCCTGTGAAATGCTTTTTGTCTATGTCCCGATCATCACCTTCATGATGTAAATAAAGTTTCTGTGTCTGTCTGTCTGTCTGTCTGTCTGTCTGTCTGTCTGTCTGTCTGTCTGTCTGTCTGTCTGTCTGTCAGACGAGCGTCAGGTTTGCTACCCTGCTCTACGGGTAAGGGAGATGGGGAATAGAAAGAGGAGGAGAGTGAGCACTGAGTGCATGTGGGAGGGCACACAGGGACACTATAAGCGGTCTCTCAAACCGGCACACTTCAAGTACTGTGCTAGTAATTGCTTTCTGTGTCTGCGCTGACGGATGTGGCCACGGTCCTAGTATCTTGGACTCGGGGAACGGTCTCGAGTCCAGTTGGTTTAAAGTTGTACGGAGAGAAACGCGTTGTACGCCGCAGCGGGGACAGATACGCAATAGGTGCTCGATAGCTTCCTCGCACCTACTGGAGTCGCACATCGAGCTCTCGGGCACTCCCATGCGATAGGAGTAAGCGTTTCTGAACGCCACTCCCAGCCGCAAGCGGCACCGCAAGGTTGTTTCGCCGCGGGAAAGACTAGATGGCAGTTGCAGCCCTAACAAAGAGTCCAGCTTATGCACTTGAATTCCAGAAGGCTTGTGACTTTTTGCGTGCAAGCAGACGACGTTCCTGCACCAACTTGGTAGGCTTTGAAGCTGCCCGGCTCATAATGTCCGATTGTGTCAAAACCCTTATCAAGCATGCTATTTTAATTTTTGCTTGCAGTTTGGCTTTGTCGATACGTGACGCTCAGTGGTTTCCATAGAGGTGGAACTAAAGAGGAAATCAGGTACACCTGACTTGGCTAGCACCATGAACTAAACTAGCAGCAGTAGAGCAGTTGTCTCAAATAGCTCACACATAATGTAAACATATACAGAGAAATCTACGCCATGCAGCCCTTAAGCCGGAATAATTCAACAATATTTTGTTCTATCAGTAATAAAAGACAGTACACCATAGACCCAAAAGTTATGCATGCATACAATGTGAAAAAAGAAAAAGTAGGACTGCTTTTGCCTCCTCCAAAGCCTGTCAGAGGCGGCTTGCATTTTCTCTCTTATTCTTCGCCTTTAGTTTTCGGGCTAGAAAGGGCGCGAAAATTAGCACGCCGATCTGATTGAGAGGACAACATTAGAAAGACCGTTTGCTATAGCGCTTTATTTCTACGCAAACTCTCGCCACCGTCTCATGTCGCGTGGAGCCGGCGCTTTTCCAAGAACAAAGGGAGGAGGAACGTGCTGCGTAGAAGTCGCGCATCATTCCAGCATGCAGTCGTTGCACGAAGAGGCGCTGGCTCGTAGGCGCGATGACATTGCGTCACGGAAACAATTCTGCTCGGAGCGTATACTGGCACCGCGTGTCGTCGTGCAGTCTGGCTTGTCACCGGCAACTGCGCGGGCGTCATTTTTCTCCTACGAAGAAGCGAGCACGCGCACAGTGAAGGAGGGCAGTCGTCTTGCGGTCGCTCGAAGCACGCGGGCTCGCACTCACGCACGCCGCATCTGTGCAAACAAAACCCACCTAAACGCTCCGCCGTCTGGTGTGGTTTTGCTCGCCTTCTAGGCATCGTCGCTCTCCTTGAAGGCTCCAGCGAGACGAGCGTGTTGTGTGTTGGCGGCTTATACGTATAGCCGCGTAACCAAACCGCTTTCTTTCGGCAAGCCTTGAGTGCACGAACTAACTGGCCGTAAGTGGGGGAGAGTATTCCGAACATCGTAATGCTTGGACATACTGTAGAATTCGCCATCTCGTCAGCTCTGATTGGCCGAGGGGGCAGGTACGGCCTTTCTTGGCTCAAAGCTGCGCATTTATACAGAATTCGACAATATGGCGGAATTTGACGATGTCCATGATAATAGGCGCCCCGGATCATGCTGTAGTAGTTTGCATATTCGCAGTGCCGCAAAAATTCGCAGTGCTGCAAGAAGCTTTGTCAATGAAGTCAAGCGAAGTCGAGGTATTCGCGATGAAATCCAAGTCAGCCAGTGGAGGCGATGATCGAGAGCTTGCAACATCGAATACGTCATACTCCTTTGCACAAGTTTCCTTTCTTTCGTTCCTCTTTGTTTCTTTTTCGTGGCCTTACGCGTGCGTTCGAGAGAAACTGTTACTTCGCAGTCCCGTCTTTTCGTCGTCTCGCGGAGCGAGGAAAAGAAGCCGCGCAGGAATTAGAGGCGCGCACGATGCTTGCCTGCGGTGGCGCGTTGCCCCGGCGTCCCGGAGACGTACATACGTGCCTCCCCTGCTCCGTCTCCGTATAACAACGTAATAAGCGGGTGCCCGCGCTCACGTTATATCTGACTTGAGCGGCACACGGGGCGAACCGAGGCGTCCGCCTGCCTTTGGTTTTGCAGCGCCGCGTAAACACAGCGCGGGGTTCCGCTCCGATTCTCGGCACCACGGGCGCACCGCAACGAGAGACCGGCGGGTGCAGCGGGCCGCAGCTTCGGGGCTCACCGCTGAGAACACCCCCCCCCCCCCCCCCCCGGCACGTTGTCTGTTGGCGTTCTTGTTTTCTTGTTCTCTGGCTTCTCTCGTTGAATGACGGGCTCTCTCGTCGCCTCTGGTGTGGGTGCCAAGGGAGAGAGAGAGAGACAGAGAGACATCCCTCGAGTCTCTTCTTTATGTTGCGCTCGCCGTCATGGTGCCGGTGGGTGGCTTCGGCTTGGATGCCCGCGTCCCCGCGCGGAGCGGCGTCGCAACGTGTCTGTTCTACTACTGTGCCGCGACGGCAACAGCAGAGGCGTCCGTCTCGACGGGGGACCGCGCGCGATTCGCAGTCACGCGCATGCTCTCAACTCGGTCAGGAGGGATGGCCTCCTCTTCTCTCTCTCTCTCTCTCTTTACTTCCAAAATAATAATAAAAAAAAGATGCGTGCGTTAGTTGTTCTTAGCTTTCGAGCGAATTGCTTTTGGTGCCCGAAAAAAAGCGAGAACCCTGGGAAAGTGGGTTTGGAGGTGGCGTTTGCCCGTTGTGTGCGTGTTTGTAGGAGGGAGGGAGGGAAACTAGGCTTCGGAGAGTTTGGATGACATGCGGCAAATGTCTTCGCGCGTGCGCCCGGAAAGCCCGAGTCTAGGAGGCGTTGCCTGAGGAGCTGCAGGGTCTGGAGACCGCGTTACGATCAGTCACCCTTGGGGACGTTTCCGAACGCGTAGCCTACATAATGCGGCTACTATATCGTATACCTGGTGACTGTTTTAACGAGCAGCATCAAATAAAAAGAAAACATATAAAATAAGTGTGGGAAGGGGCGAGACAGAACAATGAATATACAGATGTAACCACCAGAGATTTGAGTGAGAAGAATCTGCTGTCAGATACGGGACCGTTTCCTGAGCCTACTTCGAGTTCACGAGACCACATCGAATCGCGCCACAGCTAATTAAGGAGCGCAGAAGCACGTATACCACATTCCCGAGGCGCGGCACGTGCAAACGAGCTGGCGTCCCCCAGCTCGTGCGCCGCAGGTGGAGCTATTCACTGCTTGACTCTTCCCGAAAGTGTAGCGGCAGCCTGGCACTGTTCCACGTAACGTGGGTCCAAGAGGCAAGACGGGTGTAATGCACCGTGAAGCCGTGGCAGCAATCCCCCCGTCCGCCTTTGTCACGGCAGTTGCAGACCGGGAAGGCAAGACCGCAGAGAGAAGTAAGCACTCGGACAATTGGGGACCAAGGAGCGACCCTCTCCGCCGGGTGTGACACAATCGCACGGGCGCCTACCATTGGCCGAAAATGACGACACCCGAGCGGGCTCGCCGATTGGCCGAACGTGGCGTGACTTCGAGACACTGAAGGGCTTAAAAGCCAGAGACCGGGAGCAGCAAGGGAGCATTCCTAGAGGATTTCTTGATTCATCTCTTTCGAGCTTCTTGCCACGAGCCGCAGTGTCCGAGTTGCTGCCGGCCCGTAATGACTCTATGACTGTTAAGCTCTTGGTTGTCTCAGTGTAAATAATGCAAATAAACCTCCAGTTTTTCATCCCGACGTCCTCCTCAAACTCTTACAGCTGGTTGCCAGCGGTGGGATCGCCTCCAAATGCAACACTGCAGATCAGAGGGGATAGACTCTCTAATAACAACCATACAATGCCAACTGGCGATAAATAAGGAAGTATGTACAAAAGGCATTTTTGAACTATATAAATCATCACCGTCATCATCAGCCTGGTTACGCCCACTGCAGGGCAAAGGCCTCTCCCATACTTCTCCAACTACCCCGCTCATGTGCTAATTGTGGCCATGTTGTCCCTGCAAACTTGTTAACCTCATCCGCCCACCTAACTTTCTGCCGCCCCCTGCTACGCTTTCCTTCTCTTGGAATCCAGTCCGTAAGCCTTAATGACCATCGGTTATCTTCCCTCCTCATTACATGTCCTGCCCATGCCCATTTATTTTCCTTGATTTCAACTAAGATGTCATTAACTCGCGTTTGTTCCCTCAACCAATCTACTCTTTGCTTATCCCTTAACGTTACATCCATCATTCTTCTTTCCATAGCTCGTTGCGTCGTCCTCAATTTAAGTAGAACCCTTTTCGTAATATTGCAGGTTTCTGCCCCGTAGGTGAGTATTGGTAAGACACAGCTGGGTTATACACTTTTCTCTTGAGGGATAATGGCAACCTGCTGTACATGATCTGAGAATGCCTGCCAAACGCACCCCAACCCTTTCTTATTCTTCTGATTATTTCAGTCTCATTATCCGGATCCGCGGTCACTACCCGCCCTAAGTAGATGTATTCCCTTACCACTTCCAGTGCCTCGCTACCTATCGTAAACTGCTGTTCTCTTCCGAGACTGTTAAACATTACTTTTCTGTAGATTAATTTTTAGACGCACCCTTCTGCTGGCCTCTCCAGGTCAGTAAACATGCATTGCAATTGGTCCCCTGAGTCACTAAGCAATCAATATCATCATATATAATCATATATATCATATATATTATATATATCTTATATAAATAATAAATGGTTATGCGTTAAATTTACGATAAGCTCCGTGTTCCTAATACATAAGAAGGGAAGTGGAAGCGGAGAGAAGGACCACTTTCCGCTGATGGGAGCCGCGAACCCTCGACCTGCGCTCCATTTTGGAAACACACATTCGTTGCTTTTCTTGGCTTCGCATGGTTGCAGTTGAAATTTAATATTTGTGTGTTAATCCGACCCCAGTCTTCTCTGTTCCAGCTGTACATAACAGTTGGCAGACATTTGGCAAACGTCTCCAGCTGGCGTTCTTTGCCCATGCCTGGCCCTTGCGCCAATAAAAGCCACTTACTATAATCGATAAAAGCCACGTACTATAATTCGTTGAAGAATGTTTCGTTCTCTCTAGAACTTTGATTGTCGCTTGAAGCATGTCGTATGTAAGGTTGTGGTCGCGCTACACACCGTATGCGCGTATTGCGGCTACGCAGTACTCGTTAGTATATTGACGTGCAGCCTCGTCACGTATTCCAGGAAGAAGTAAAAAAACTCAACAGAAAGACAGAAGCGCTAAACGGGTGCTTAAACTACGCCCTGAAGTCTCATTAGTCGCGCTTCGTCGCTATGCATGGCGTCGCATACCTGCTATACCGTTGGGCGATTAGCGGCTGGGTTTTAAGCGGTTTGATGACTTCAAAATCTGGACAGCCGCCTTTCTTGGTGCCGTTTGTGTACGTTTGTCCGCACTCGATCTTCCGTTTACGCATATCCGCACGAACGCCCTGGGCCAGGGGCTGTATATACCAGACATGTAATGATGGCGCATTTTAGCGAGTTCAACCTCTCTGCCTCTACCTGTTTACGCTCTTCAGCGTAGCATGGGCCTATTGAGAGGAAAGGTTGAGATCTCTTTTTCTTTGTTCGAATGCGAAACCTTTCTTTTGAGGAATTCGCATTGCAATTTCCAGTCGCAGTGGCAGCATTCCCACAGCCGAAGGGCAAGAACGTATACCACTGCAATACTATAATGTATTACTTGGCGTTCCGTGGTCAAAATTAACCCGGCGTCCCTTGCAGCCTAGAGTTGTAGCTGCGAGAGACCAGGCAGTCAGCTGTCGTGCCTACACTGCAGGACATTGACCTGTGGAAGGTCGCTGTGCATCGAGTTCATTTTCAAAACAGTAACGCGTTGCAGTGTGCTCATTTGAAAACTGCTTTCTTCATTCTTATACGTTGTCATAGGTTCATAAATTATACTTGTTCGCGCGCTTTCTTTGATCCACGTGCTCACTTTTTCTGTTCACGAATTCACCTTACCTGCGGTAGTGGGAACAGAACGATCACGCCTGCTTGGCACTTGTCCGAACAAGCGATATAAAGATACCGGTAGTTTCGTTCTTTCGTCCATGCATGGCTCCACCGTCAACGCTATTATAGTTGTCCCCGGCGCACGCGCCTCGAATTCGCATTTATTGCATGTTGAACCCTGGCGTGAGTCATTTTCATCGAATTGGTACGCAGTGTGATCGAGCTTTATGACCGCAGTGGTGTTGAGAAAGTCGAAACTTTCGAGGAACGCAGAATGCGCCCGCCAGGTAATGGCGACCACTGCGTTGTTCAAACGCTCGTGCGCATGCTGATGCGGCTTCAGCTTCTCTCGCTTCTTTCTCTTGATGCGTGCTTTGAATGGCGTTATTGACTAAGCGCTTGGTTCGCGAAAAACGGGGAAAGAAAGAAAGAAATACAAAAAAATGGGGAGAGGGTGAGGGATGAGGTGTATAGAGGTCCCTTTCATCCCTTTGTTTCGTTGCGCGCTTTGCTTAATCGGAGTTTGCGTTCGTGCCGAGCCGGTTTTTCTTGCTCGTTTGTACTCCTGCGGCGCGCACGCACCTCATCTCGCTGTGGGGCCGACGAGCCGCATGGCGTTTGGACGATCCGGTTTTCTATTTTGTTCTTTTCTTGCGTGGTCGCGGCTTTATAGCCACGCATTCCATTCGTTCGTATATTTCATGACCTTGTTTTCATGGCCCGTTTTTCTTTTCCCCTTTGATTTCGCAAAGAAAAGAGCATGAGCTGTTTGTTTTGTTTCTTGCGCTGACCACGCTAACGACTCGCCGAAAAGCGTTTCTTTCTCCTTGCGTCCGAACTTCGTTGTGGAAATAAATAAATAAATAGAGAGAGAGAGAGAGAGAGAGAGAGAGAGAGAGAGAGAGAGAGAGAGAGAGAGAGAGATGGAAGGCTTCTTGGAAGAACGTGAGGATCGCCACTCTTCAGCCGTCGTCACTGTTTAATATAGGCACCCGTTGCTATAGTCCAGTGGCTATGGAGCATGCGGTGCTCAGTGCGAGGTTGCATGTTTGATTGATCCCGGCCGCAACGTCCGCGTTTTGAGGGGGGGGGGGGCGAAATTAAATAACGCTCGTGTACTTAAGATTTATGGGCACGCTAAAAAACTGCAGGTGGTCGAAATGAGTGCCTCATGATGAGATCGTAGTTTGTTGTTATATATAGACATGCGATAACGCGATGTTGACACGTTGTGACCTATTCACGTATGTACGGCTAGCATGGTAATGAAATCGCGACTTTTTCACTGTACGAGAACTTACCGAATTTGCGTCCGTCCGGGACTCTGCGACGTCACAGTCGTAAACAGGTGAGTCACATCAACGCCCCCTAAGTAACAGGAGTCACGCGCGCGCTCTGTGGCGTGACGTCACTCGTAAAGGCCGCGCGAGAGCCCCGTACACACACTCGCGAGTAGTCAGCGTGGTCTGGCGTAGGCAACAAGTGCTGGAGTCAGCATGGTCATTTCTTCTTTCCATTTTGTAAACCATTATTTGATCAGTGCTTTGTCGAGCTTCTTAGTCAATAAAATCGCTATGAAGCTTTCTTTTAGAACTTGACTAAGCCCATTCGCTGGTTTCAGCTGAAATGTGTGTGTTCGACATTCGCGTTACATTAGTTGATCAATGTATATAGTGTTTTATGTTTACGCGATACGTTATCGTTGTACCTTAGGTACCCTGCATAATCATGCATCTCCTCTCCGCAGAACCGCGGTATACGTATACCGAGAGATAGACTCATTAGCATACCGTCATCGCGTGCCTTGCTGGCAGATGTAAATTGATGCAGGGAATAACTAAGACACTTAGAAAGTTCTGCGTTGCCAACACAGCAGCGCTAATGCTGTGGCGTCTTTTGCTATAGGTCGACATTAAAACACTTTCCCGACTCGGTTAGAGTGTATACTATATATAGGTCGTCTCTCTAGGCACAAAGCCGCCTCAGCTAGCTGATCTCAATAACGACTAAGTGTGCTCTGAATAATGACGAAACATCGCTAATACTTTGTCCCACTTGAGATTAGGTTAATAAGTGATGGCTGAATCCACCTTTTCTTTTTTTCTCGCTGTCACGGCAGGGCTAATTCGGATCGAAGTATAGGCGGTATGGGACGCTGTCATGTTGTTATACGCAACGACGGTAACCGCCGATACCGCCTCGGTAGCCCACGCCATAGGAAGCGCATGCGCACGGGACGTCTCGCGATAGCGTATTATACGGTATAGCGAGTCACGTACAACGCCAAGCTGAAGCTGCCGAATAGTTCTCCTGAAAGAGAGTTTGGCGGCGAAAAGCGGCGCCGCACTACCTGTGACGCAAAAGCGTTGGAGCTCTGCCAGCGGCTGATGGTGATTCACGCCGGTGAGCGCTCGCTCGGCCGTTATACGTTATCTTCGCGCCTACAGCCCTGCTGTATACTGATGGCGAAAGCAGCGTGGTTGCGTGTACTGTACACGCCCTTTGGCTAGCAAGCTGCGGCGGCAGCCACTCCTCCTCCAATCGGATGGTGTGGTTCTCGAGACGCGAAAGAGTTACGTTGGTGCGGAAGGTTCGTTACGTCACCGCCGAGCATTGCGGCTGGGGGCCTCGCTAATCGCGCGTCCCTCATCGACACGCGAGTCACGCTTCGGCTGCGTCAGAGGATTGCTCGCTCGCTTGCTTGCTTCCTCAGGGCTTGCGCTATTTTTCCGGAAACACGAGCCCTACGTGTCTGCTACTGTTGAACCGCCTACGAAACTATAGATCGCGAGTGGACGCGGGGTACAAAGGCAGTACACGTAGTACACAGGGAGCGCTGACTCGGTAAACACGCCGCGTCTTCCTCGGTGACTCCTCCTTGGCGCCGCATGTTTGTCGTATGCGGTGTCGATGATGCATAGTTGCTGGCATCTAAACAGGTGCCACACGCAGATATGAGGCAGTCTTATGGTATTATGTGTATGAGTGTAGCGTGCGCAGGGGCCGCGAGCAGGAAAAAGAACACCTAATCTATGTAGGTCTGGCGGAGATTTCTTTCGTATAGGGCCAGGTTACACCTGTGTGTACGAACGGCACGCGCAGCGTCCATTGTTGCTTATTCGATAGCACACGGTTTGTGAAAGGCCTGTTGAAGTTCGTGTAAATTTGGCTGGTATGAGAGAGAGAGGTTCGCTGTTCCTGCTTCTTTGTACTATTTCCCGCCATTTGTTCGTTTTCTCTCTTGCATATTTCTTCTTTCGAATAATAATACCAACAACAACGACAACAACATATCGATTGAAGTGACCTGGTGATTTGCAGAGCTATTCAAGCTGTTTAATGTCTTTGACCTTGGAGATTGAACAATGTATATATGAACCCTCAGCTAGCTGCGGTCGACTTATGTTGTTGGCCTGCGCATGAATTCTAACCGCATGCGCATCTGTACTCGTCTCAGTGAACGAATGTAGTCCGTGCGCCCGAATAGAACGCAATTCTATCAAACAATATAATGTTTTCTATATGCGGAATGATCATCTTTTAAGTTTCCCGGAATTTTTAAACATCGCCTGTGGCAGAGAGCATAATTCTTGTGTTTGAGCTAGTTTATTCGAAGCGATAGACATTGCATGCACGACAAATCAAATTCCATAGTAATATAATTACCAGAATTAATTAATGAACTTCCTAATTAATTACATTATGGTGCATATTGCAATTCATAAATTGCAGCCGGTGAAATTTGCAAGACGTATCCACTTGAAATGAATCTCCTGAATGACACCAGTTTCGAGATATTATTTCCCAACGTTTGGGACGAAATACACGGGCGTTCAAGTTACATTTGGGCTTCGATGCATAAAAGCGTTTCGTTAAAGAAGTAAGTGGAACAACAGTCGGTTTTTACGACAAGTTTTATGGCGCATATCTTCAAACTGGTGTCATTCTGGAAATTCATTCCAAGTGGCTACGTTCTGTTAACTCGCCGGCTAAAATTCGTAAATCGCAATTTGTGCCGTAAAGTTTAATAATTAAACTGCACTTTATTAGCTATTTGCATATGTGGTTGCGTATGTTTCTTATGTGCATATACGTTTCCATTGCTCGTGAAAGTAATGTCCGCCTCTCTGAATAATCCAGCTCAAGAACTAGAACGATATCTGCTACAGGCGATTTATGAAAATTCCCAGAAACCTAAATATGGTCACCCTGTATAGCCAGCCCCGAAGAAACGAATCCGATGCATCCTCCCTGCAACTGAAAAGCGCGGTTGATGATTTGTGCACCAAACCACGACACTTCGCTTCTCAATTCGCGACGTCGAAGTGAAATTCGCTAAAAAATATTCTTGGTATCCGTCGTGGTGCTTGTATAGCAAAGGTTGAGCCGACGCTTTGTTCCAGAAAACGAGCTAGCGCGCCGAAGACGTCGAAGCAAAGCGATGATGGTGGTTATGTACAGATGGGGAGGAAGATATGGCCCACATATATATATATATATATATATATATATATATATATATATATATATATATATAATATATGCTCACGATATTGTTTTATGGTATGGTGTGATGAACTTTATTCAGGTCCTGCAGATCAACCCTTAGGTTGACGCAGGCGGCTCCCACGTCGGGACAGTAAGGTTTAACCTTACCGCCGTATCGTCGGCCATCTGGACGACCTTTACTTGATCTAAAAAAGCTCCACTGTGAAGGACTCGTAGCGACCAGTCTCTTTACGTGTCGCAGTCTGTGAAAAACACAGGACACTGCCAAAGCATATGATCCAGAGTAATTAATGATGTCATTACACTTCTCGCAATCGATTGGTACACCTCCTTCTGGATATAGCTTGTTAACGAAGTTTGGACTCGTCTTTATACCGTATTTTTTAGCAGCTTCTACCCCGTTCCGAAAGCTTCTGTGGTCTGGTGTGCGCATAACATTAGCCCGACTGGCTTTTAGCCGTAGCAAGGCGAAGACCACCGCCGCTTTTCACCAGACCCTCCTCCTCCTCCTCCTCCTCCTCCTCCTCCTCCTCCTCCTCCTCATCGGAGACCACACTCGCTGTTGCAGCGTCCCCCGAACATTTGTACTACTCATGCGAGGAACAGCTTAGCGTGTAGAGTGACTCAGACCGATCGAGTCATTCTCGGTGTTAGCCGATGTGTCCGCCTCATGAGGGTCAGCCGAGGCCTCTCCATGTCCTCTTGTGACCAGTGCCAATAACGACCGCGTCTAGTGGGGATGTCCCCAGCTTAATGTCTGTCAACCCCCCCTACCCCCACCCCACATCTTCTTTGCCGGCGCCTTTCGGAGGCCGTTCTGCCGGCGTGAAGGATCATTGAATCGCCGCCGTGGCTCGTGGTAACGGGCCCCTCGGCGAAGTTTTCGTAGAGGCCGCGTCCGCGGCGGCGTGTGTGAGTGAGGTCGTGGTGTGGCAATATCACCGTCCGCCCGCGTGTGTGCCGCCACCGCCGGAACATTAACAGGTGCACGTGACTGTCGCCTTAATGACTGGCGACGGATGGCCTGTCCATTCTCTTGGTCCTTTTTCATCTCCCTCTTTCTCGCCAGCGGTGGTCGTTGAGGAGGATGGAGAAGCCATTTCCTGATACGGAGGTGCTTCCATCACTTCGACTCTGCAGTAGGACATTTCCTTTCTTCTCTGGATCTTTCTTTTCCGTTTCTATTTCGTTTTCTTTTATTGTTCATCCAAATATTTTTCTTTTCAGTTGCTTCCTTCTCTGTGTGCTTTTCCCCCCTCCGTTTTCCTCGACTGGCTCGCCTCAGCTGAGGTAATAATTGCGGTGCATTGTATCAGGAGGCCGTCAACGCTGCTTGCGCGGCTCCATTCAAGGCCGTGGCTTTTTTTAGACCCGTCTTTCCGTTGAGCTTGTAACGAAGAGTAGCACGAACGTAGGTGTGCATTACGTGCTTGAAACGCCCCAACGATCGCGGCTGCGTGGTTTGAAGGCGGGCGCGGGGCCCCTAAAGGTTCACTTGTTTCCCCCTTTTCTTTTTCTCCTTTTCTGGAGTTATATAGCTGTTTATTTCATGCTTCATATAGGCTTCGTGGCGCTTTCTTTTTTTCGTTAATGTCACCATCATGCGTATCAGCGAGAGAAAATTCGAGATTAAAGCCAGAGGAAGAGGTTAACCAGTGTAACTGTCCGATTGGCTACTGCACCGTGGGGGAGGGCGGAAGGGTGGAAAACATTAGAATAAGAGATATGAAGAGACAGCAGGACCATGTTTCCTTAAGGTACACCAAAGATGATGGTTTATTCTGGTGAAGTGTTTTCTCAATGATTAGCGTGTTAATATTTCACTCGCTATTATCAATCAATGATAAATTGTTATTAGCGGAGGAAATGAACTGCAGAGTTTCCCTTATTTGTATGCAGCGCCGCAATCGTAGCGCCGCTCGTTTAGATGACGTAGCCGATTTCACTGCATATATTTTGCCCATTTGGACCGTTTGCGTTTAGGAAACGTTCTCGAAGCTCACTATATATAGGAGGGGCCTTTGGTTTCTCGAAGTGCACTGTGCTGATAAGCCTTGTTTACCGACAAACTAGTGCCGATAAGACGCCGTCCAGATCTCAAGGCGTCACTAGCGGTGACAGCGGGAAGTTCAAACCGAATAATTATTTGTTTTAGCGTTTTGTTTTAGTTCTTTTTCTTGGCAAGGACTCGATCCGCTTTCTGGAATCTCAGAAGCGTAATTTACCATTCTTATTTAGCCCCTCTTTTCTGAACCTCGCGATGTTAGATATATAAAAAAATAAAGATGACCTCTTTCTGCTCGCAAGTAACGATCCCGCTGGCGCCTGTGACACGTCTCCGTTATGACCTGCAGCGTCGCAGTCCACATCTCGGAGCGACCTAAACGAAATACGCTTACGAAAAAACATAATAAAAAGGGGTGGGGGGGAGGAGTTGGTGCTTGGCTATTTCAGCGGTGCCGGCGCACTCGCGCGTTTGCCGCAGCCGCGCACCTCGTCCCGTTTTCGTGCCGAGGGAGCGCTCGTATCAGCGGCGACATTTCTGCGGTCGGATGCTTCGGCGAACTCTTTTGAGCCTCCGTGTGGTCCCCGTCTTTTTCGCTCTTCGTCTTTTCAGCGCGCTGTATGTGCTCCCTTTCCGTCCCTGCACCCTCTCTCTCTCTCTCTTCGTCGATTATATCACCTCGGATCTACCTTTTGTCCCGCTCAGTAAAATCCTCTTTATGGCCGCTCTCAGCGTGCCACTTATTCTAGGGCGTTTCCGCCTCAACTTGCGTTGTACTTCTATCTCCTACTTCACCTTCTTTCTTTTTCCCATCTTACCTTTCTTTCTTTCTTTCTTTCTTTCTTTCTTTCTTTCTTTGTACATTTCCTTCGTCAGAGCTGCCGTGCCGCCGGCACTGCTGCCTGTCTGTCTGTCTTCAGCGGTGCGTGAGTTTTGTTCTCCCGTTCCTTTGTCGACTCGCCTTATGTCCGCATGCCTGACTCCAGACTAGCGAGGATTCAGGAAACAAGTGATGCAGTGGGGCAACAGTCGTTCCTTTCCTTTTGTTTTACTTCTTGAGTACGTTGAGTTGCCGTTGAAACACGTCAGATATAGTGTTGCAGTAGAATTCTGTTGATACGTTCCTGTTTGTCACGTTTTCCTGCGGCTCTTACGCTGTGGAACGCCGGCTCGATTACTTCGGTATACACGGATGCGCGGAAAATCAAGAAATGCTGTGAACGCTCAAAAAGAGGCTGATGTTATCTAAGGTTCGGCCCAATCGCTAGATGGAAATCGCAAGCTTCATTTAGCGTCATTGAAGGCTACGACCGCTCCGAAAATCTAGGCGGATCTGACGAGCTTTACTAAGTGGGTTTTCAGGTTTGTTGGCCTTCTATTTAAGTTCAGACTAAGTTGTGTTTGAAAGTTAATTTCTGCTTCACTTGTAGTGATGCCACAACCGTTATCGCAAGTTACGTTTATCCGGATCGTGCGTTCCTTTTCCTTGGTCTCCTCAAAAACGTATCAACTGGCTTTTACCTATTTCCTCATGGTTCCTACTATTCGGCGAGGCCAGAATCATCGTGATTCTACTCGCAGTCCGGCACAATGTAATATATCAGTGCTAACTTAATATTAACCTTTAATATCCAATTAATGATCTGCATAATGCGCGAGAAGTTTACTTCGGTGCGTCGTCTTTATTGTTTTCTTTTTCTTCTTAACGATGACGTTAACGCATGTTCAGTGAACGGACAAGGGTCACAGGGCTAACAGGGACAGGCCGTAATTCAAGGACGTCGTCCTTCGCAGTTCCGTGTGGAACGTTATGTACAGCACGCCTTCGGCGCGCAGTTGAATTCCGAACATTGCTGTAAGGAGCTCAGTGAACGTTACTATACATTATCGTTTAGACTTTCGCACGATTTTTGAGGGTCTCCTGTTTTCTCTAGGATGTGCGATCTGCACATGCGATGTATAGTGCATGCGCCTTTGAGTCCTGTTATGGGGGAACTTCCCGTTCGTTGTCACTGCGTCTTACTGTCGTGGTGGTTCAACACAAGACTATAACTACTCGGCGGGAATGTTTATGTAGAGGATGGCATTGTAATTTCTTATTTGATTCGCGGCTGTCTAGCCAGAACATACATCCGTCGTCTCTTAAGTAATCGTAGCGGTCGCTATTCCAATAGTATGCGCAAACTTGGGCGAATTGGTGGAGGTTCGTGTTGGACAAGCAGCAGCGCCAACTAGACGAGAGAAAAAAAAAAAAAAAAAAGAAAGACGGTCAGAACGCAAGCGCTGCTCTCTTTTAATCGTCCTCGTCTAGATGGCGCTGTTGCTGGTAAAGTATATTCCTTATTCCGTTTTCCAGCGCGGAGCAACGCAACTTCAGTAAATCTCGGACATTATCTTCCCTAGCTTTACGAGGCGCCCATCGGATGCCAGCGTGCATCATCCCCTCAGGTATACCTCGATCGTTCCCATTCTCATATAGGATTGTGTTGCTCTTATCGTTCTCATGCAGTGCATGGACTCCTCTTCGAGTAGAAAAATCGTGCAACGACCGACCCTGACCGGGGGCGTGGTGTGGGAGAAGCGGCCATATGCATCCGCCGTATATATGATATGGGCTATACGCGCAACCTGCCTTCCCATATATGGAGGCGGGACAACCATTCATCGAACGCTCGCGTCCATTGTTTCGTCGGGCGTCCGCATGTTTCACCCATCACTGCTGTAGGGTGCACTTTTGTCCGGACGATATATAAAAGGTCGCCCCGTTCCGAGGTCGGCTGCATTTCCCTGTGCGCACTCTTGAGATGGACCTGGCATTTGCGCGTTTCCCCTGTGCCTGTCGGAGGGCGGACAGAAACGCCTCTTTGTGGCCGAAATGGTCCGCACGTGCTTTCCGTCCACCTTAGGGCGTCTGCGTACAGCTTATATATGTACTATGCTGCTGCAGCTGCTGCGGAGGCGGTGGCGGCGGCTCTGGAACGCTCGGTATACACCGGGGCCCGTTCTTCAGGTCTATTCATTTCTCCGGAGTCCCGCTTTGTCGTAAACGCGACCGTGGTCTATAGCTCTCGCTCCGGTGAGAGCGCCGTGAACGCGATCCCTTTGTTGGCCGGGCAACGATGTCTGTGTCTTCGCCGGTCTCGTTGATGCGCGCTCGCAAGAGAGAGGATGAGTCCTGTAGGACGTTGCGGCGCATGCAGGGGTCGCGCTTGTGGAGGTATGTAGGAGGCATATCTTCAGGAAGGCCATATGCCAGGGTCTGTGTGCGCCTGGTAAGTGGGCCCTTTGTTGCCATCCACTTTGTACCCTTCCTCCATTGTTATTAATAACACCGTTGCAGCCGTGTCGTTCGCCGTCTTGCCTACGCGCAGTGTTTTGTAGGCTGCTGACAGAGCGTTTCGTGGTGCGCCGTTTGGAAACCGCGAGCGGTCCCAAGTTGTTTTCAGGTGACGTCGATTGTTAAGCAATGTATATATCATGCGAAAACCGTTTGCAATTGGTGGTTGAAGCTCGTTGCTTGTTTTTAAACAGATGCATCTGCAGTGCCACGGCACTGTGTCTGTCTGAAGTGTATTTTCGAGCCGAGAGCGCGTGCACAACGTCGCCTCCTGACGCCCGTGTTCGCTTCAGAATGAAATGGTGCAAGTGTACGCAGTCCGAGCAATCGGCCCGTAATCAGGCGTATATATAAGGTGCCGTACAGCTAATAGGATACCTGTGTTCTCTGCTGGTGCGGGCTCAGCCAACCAAAGAAGTCGCTCAGTATACTCTTAAGAACAGACGACGAACGCGATCGCTTGCGTGTATTCGCACTCCGCGCGCTTGCGACCAGTTGTTGGCGCACTTTCTTCCGTTGCCCAAAAACGTGTCATCTTTCACATTTCGCGAAAATACACCGAGCTGTAACGTGAACTCATTGTACAGTGCACGCGCTAGATATCCGTAGAGACGTGGTCGCCCGCGGGAGGAGGTTTTGGCAGTGGCGCCCGAGGTGCCGCGCTTGCTTCGCAGTGCATAGGTTGGTCTCAGGCGGCGGCAGTGTGCGCCTTGTGGGTGACCGTCAAGGCTGGTCTGCCGCGACTGCTGTTGCTGGCACGCTGACCGAGCGACTGCACGGCGAGCGCGTATACCGCCTTTTCGCCGTACCTTCGGGCGGGCCCGGCTTTTCGGCGTTGCTCGACTTTTTTTTTTTTCTTGTTCATTTACCCGCACCTTCGGCTGGTCACTCACTGCTGTCTGGTTGGCGGCCGCTCCCACTTGTGGCCCCCGCGCTATGTGGCTTGCTCACCGGAAGAGGCGCGCGCACACCCACACTATTACCGGGGGCAGCCTGGGCGCCGGCCCTTCCATTGCTTCGTCTCCGCACGTGGGACTCGGGCCGACAACGGCCCCATGGTCGCGGTGCGTGCACGCGCGGATGCATCGCCTGTGACCCTGAACCACGGCCTACGAACGCGCGCTTGCTCGCGGCGATCTCGCTGCAGTGCCCCCAGCGGGATCAACGACGTGGTCGAGCTGGGGTATGCGGGAAGCGCTGAAGTATTCGGGCTGACTGAAGCTCCTGGATATCCTTGATTTTTTTTTCTCGCCTCTCTCTTTTAAAAGCGTGTGTAGGGGATTTCAGGCCTAACGAGGCAGCCTTAGCTTTGCCAGAATGGGAGGCGTCGGAGAACGAGCGCTCAATTGCTGCAGTTATCAGTCACTCCTGCTCATTTGGGCGGCCGTGCAACGCTATTTGACTGTATCCCACGAGTGCGACGTGGGTTTGGCACTATCATAACGAAAAGGAAGTTACGTACAGGCATATGTTTTAGTATTTATTTTCCTTATGTGCTACATCCTTTCTTGTATTGCTGTAAGGTGACTATAGTGCCTCGTGGTGCCTGTAAATTAGATGGATCGTTGTTCGCAATTCACATATGATTGGTTTTGTTTCAATTTCATGGTGAGCTACGTGCACTGCATCCTCTGAAAGTTAACATACCTTTACTTAAATGATATTGCGCGACAAAAGAAAAAAAAAGGCACGGACGTGAGAGAAGACGACACACCAAGCGCGCTTGGTGTGTCTTCTCTCACGTCCGTGTCGTTTTTTTTTCTTTTTCATTTAAGTAATGGATTACCAACTTGCCCGCAATGCTGCTCTCATTAACATACCTGTTGAAACATTCATTACGCAATGCAATAATTCAAAATATAAAAATTATATTTTTATAAACGTAATCCGGAACATGCCCCTCGTGCAGGGTAGCCAAACGAAACTACCTCTGGTTAACATCCATGCCTTTCTATCCTCTCTCTCTCTCTCTCTCTCTCTCGACGTCTACAAAAAGAAAGACACTACGAATCAAGGGGCGAAAAGACGGCAGTATATCAAGAAGACTAAAATACTCAATAACGTCGGCGCTCGGAAAGCTCTTGTCTAGTCGTTCCCGTCGTCATATGTGCGCCGCCGTTCTCGCATTGTTGACGCCCTTTTCCGCCATTCGAAGCCCTGCCCCGCAGCATGCATGCTTGCCGTCTGCGCGGCGGCGACGTTTCCGGGACAGACCAAGAGCGGAAGCCGGTCGTCCCGCGAGCCCGCTCCCTCTCCAAGTATCGAAGCCATTTGGAAACCGTCCGTGCAGGTGTCGACGCGAACGTAGAACGCGCTTCATTCCGTGTGCCAGTTCGTGTCCTTTCTTTTTTTTTTTTCCCTACACCACGCGATTTCGTCCCTATCGTGCGGACCCCCGCTCCTTCCAACTGGTCGACAGATCGCTTTGCCCAGACGTATTTCGTTGCGTGCATGCCCGATGAGAGATCGGCGATGCGTGTCTCTCGAAACTCGGCGGCGGCGGCCGCGGGTCGTTCGTGTCCGACGGATGAAGTCCGATTCCTTCCGCATCGCCGTTGGCTGTGCAAAGCCCCGCCCACTCTCTCTCTCCCGTCTCTTTTGCCATGTGTTCGTCACTGACCCCGCTGTCGCGAACGCGTTTCGAGCGAGAAGCGCTTGCTGCGAGTTTGCGAGGAATACGGAAAGCGGGGAAGGGTGCGCGTTGTATACGCATATTCGGTGCATTCACGTTCCAGCCGTGATTCACGTGAGGACGTATCGCGATTGCGGCGAGAATCCTAGCCCGACGCGCATGCATGTATGCGTGCGTGCGACACGGTAATCGAAGAATACTGGAAAACCTTCTTTTTTTTTTTCTCCTTCTTCAACAAGAAAGTCGGTTTTTCTATACGGTGCCGTAAAATCGCTTTCTTTGTGGATGTTTGATAGTTACTGGTTTTGTCAAGCGTGTAACGCTGCTGGCTGCATGTCGCGGTCCCGAGTTTGCGTGCAACGCATCCTTCAGGATTCTGGTTCAACATGTAGGCGTTCTGAGTCGTGGGATCGATATGGCCCCTCTTGCGTATATACCCCGCCTACAGTACAAATGGACCAAAGTAAATTGCGCGATATATCGGGGCAGAAGCGTAAGGCTGTTCAGATGAAGCTGTGGTACGCCTCTCAGCGGCCGCTTCTGAAACTGCTGTCGGGACGGCCCACGCTGCACCGGAAGAGAATTAAACGTCGGCTGTCTGCGGCCTCGGTGTCACTCTTGGCGGCGACGGCGGAATAGGGGAACCCGCGTCTCCACTAAGCACTAAGACCGTAATGTATGTATGTATGTATGTATGTATGTATGTATGTATGTATGTATGTATGTATGTATGTATGTATGTATGTATGTATGTATGTATGTATGTATGTATGTATGCATGCATGCATGCATGCATGCATGCATGTATGTATGTATGTATGTATGTATGTATGTATGTATGTATGTATGTATGTATGTATGTATGTATGTATGTATGTATGTATAGACGGACGGAGGGACGGACTTTATTTATAGGGAAGGGTCAGATAGCTAGGCCTAAGGGACTGAAACATAAGGTCGCTGTTTTGATGATGGGGGACGCTGTTCTGTCAAGTGTGTAAATATGTATTGATTGTAAAACTTACATGTAATAGATACCTCGCACTCTTGTTTTATTGGATGTTCGCATTAACTTCCTTCGACTTTTTATTGCATGTTATATTTTAATACGACATGGCCGTTTTGTGACTAATACGTTTGACTCGTGCACCTGATTGTCGTTGTAATATTTGTTATTCTATTTAAAATAGTGTGCCGTGCTGTAGTTTATTTGTTATGCTGTCGTATTGTTCAGCGCCAAGAAACGTTTCTCTGGCATACCTTTTGGATTCCTTCTGATCCCAAGTGCTTCTGACGGCTTGCTTTGTAAGAGAGACTGCCTATTCAGTACTTTTCTCACAGACTTCCTAGTGGGGCGTCTCTTGGTGCTAGTCAAGCTGCACGCGTACCCCAGCTTCTTCTAGCCATCGAGCACGTTTCTACTGCGCACTAGAGAAAAAATAAAATAAAATTGAATTGCTAAGACTGATATTCTGCACTGGCGAAGAGACGGGGAGGTGGGGGACGGGGGAGGCGAGGTAAAAGCATGGCGATTAGTGATGACGAGAAGAGAAGGATAAGATGCACATGTATACATTGCAACGGCTGTCTTATACTAAACCTGCTTGCCTAGTCCCGTAGCACGCACGAACTCTGACAGCGCTTTCGTCTGCCTCGCAGTTGTATGAGGCCATGGGACAAACTGGGCCGCGGGCTGAGAAACTGCCCAGCGTTTGTTTCCGGGACATATTCCGCGAAAGCCTTCCAGCATTTCAGGCGTCTATAATTATTTGATGCTGCTATGCAGGGGGTGGTTGGTCGGGGCTGGCTCTTGCGGAAAGGTTCGTCACATGTTTCCCCATTGTTTTAAATATCTCTCTCGGTCGTCCTTCTGGGTAGAGGCGGCCTCGCGCTTTGCCCCGTTTCCTCGCTATATACGAAAAGCGAGGACAAAACACGGAAATGCCCGCGTGCTGCCGTACTGCGGTGCGGAAGAATTCGTACACGTGGAGATCTACTGACGATCAATAGGCGGACGGGGGGTAGGGGGCATGGCAGTCGTGGTAGCTTTTATATATAGGCGCACAGAAGTCGCATTTCGCCCGATGCCGTTTTAGAAAGGTTTCCGTGCCGCGAGGTCATTTCGGAAAACAGCGCGCACGCTTTCTTGCTGGGTGGGCGCCCTTCCGCAGAATCCGCGACGGCGGGTATATTTTGCTCACAAACTAAGGGAGGAAAAAAACGTGGAGACAGACGTACGAAGACAAGCGCTACGCCTGTGTCTGTCTCTTCACGTGCTATCGTCCCCTTAGTTTGTGAGCAAAATGCTCGCCGTCATGAATTGCAGATGCCGACTCTGACTGTGCACAAGACAAAGAGGAGGCAGGTGTGCACGTTTACGCATGGGAAGGGGGTGGGGCCGTGCGAGTGAGCACCCCCGTGTCCTTCCTTTGCTCGTGCATACAAATGTCCTTCTTTGCTGGTCGCGCGACCACTGCTTGCGCGGCCTGCAGGCACGTGACGTAACGTGTACGGCGCGCTGCGATCTCTTTACGAATTGCGATTGCGTTCTACTATATGCACGTGCACGCGCCATTTCGTCACCGCTTGGGAAGCGTGTCCTCGCTTCCGCGCGCGACGCGCACACAATCGGCGGAAAGAAAGGGCGGCGACCCGCGTGTCTTCTCGTGCGGAAGAATGCGCCCGAAACGGGCGCATTCTCGTAGATGAGAAAATAATATGTAGTAACAAACCAAACGAGACAAAAAGTAAAATAAAAAAAAATGCGTGCTTCGGCACCGGGGGCGACATCCGTGGTGCACGACCATATACGCGACGCGAAACGTTCGGATGCCCTTTCGCAAGTCGGATGTTTCGGAATCCGGCGGCGCGCACACCGTGCAGCAAAGCGTCCAGCTGACCGTGCGGAACTCGCCTGTCGAGCTCGGAGGCTACCTGCCGCGTTCTGCATGCTGCTGAGCGCGAAGCCGTGGGTTCCGTGCCGTAGCTACAACGATAGTGTAGCATTCCGGCGAGGGAAGATTGCGATAACTTTCGTGCGCTTATGATTTCGGCTCACGTAAGCTGATCCCATACATGTGTAGTGAAAATTGCGAAGGAAATATTGAAGCCCTCTTCATTCGGCACGCAGAGTATAAGGACGGACTTTCCGCTTCGAACGGAACGCAGCGTGTAAAATGAGGAGCGCGGGCTGGTATGTCGACATGGGTAGAGCTGAGTGCGATTTCTCCCGGATTTGTACCCACCTCAAGGTAGAATCGCGGCTCATGACCTATCCAAGAGGATGATGACGGGGTAGCGAAAGGAAAGGGGGCCATGACGTGTCCACGCCTTCCTCAGCGCCTCCCAGTGGACGCGCGCACTGAAACGTAGCCATTTCCTTTTTCTTTTCTTTTTTCTTTAATGCTTGGCACAGTGTTCTCTTCATATTTTCTCGGTGAGCCGGAGATATGACAGGTTTAAAAAAAAACCTCTTGAGAGTGTGAAAGGTTTTTATAGATGTAAGTCCGATGTGGCTGTCACCTTTAGAACTCTTTTGGCGTTGCTATTGACGGTGCGGAGCGACAAGGGACACCAACTGTTTCCGTTAAAGCCATCGCCTCTCTGTCCAGAGATAGTATCTTAGGACATTTTCCATGGAACCCACCGAACAATGGGCACCACTCAGCTACGGGGGAGCGCATTATTTCGCCTTTGACGCGCACGCACCTAGAAAACGAAGACGCACCTCGCTCAGTGCAGATTGACTGAAAGCGAAACAAGGCGCTATCGCTCTTCGAGAGATTCGCCTTTACTTCGCACCGCCTGTAAGCTCGAAGACAACTCTCTCGCACTTGGAAACGCGTAGTCCCAGAATTTATTTGTTTTGTTTCTGACGGCGCCGGCGGAGTAGCGGGCGCGCCCGAATAGCGGTTGGGAGTGCGCGCGTTTCCGGAGAAAGCGACATTCCTTTCTTGCGGCGAACTTTGGCGGCCGGCGAACTACGCTGCGGCCTTGAAATCGAGTGTGGGCCTGCCTCGCGAGCCGCCGGGCCTTGCGTGCGTCTGTGTGCCTGTCAGTCACGCGGCGTTTTTGGCTGAGCAGAGAAGAGCGCGAGCACATCGCTTGCGTTGCGCACCTGCCGGCCTGCTCTTCCAGGGAGTCGTAAAACACTCCCGGACACACATAAAACAAATCGCCGCCGAGATCTCTTGGAGCTGCTTCTCGCGACACTAAATAAGGATTCCCGAGTTGCAAACTTTTCCCGGTAACGGGGTTGACGTCAGCCGCGTAAAGGGACCGTGCGTGGAACACGCTATGCGCGCTTCTTTGTATTGTCCGTGTCGCCAGTGCGAAGCTTTATATCGGCGCTGCCGAACGCACTGTGGGCTGAAGCCATCGTGAACCTCTTGTGGCCATCCCGCGACTCTGTGCTCGCGAAGAATGTGTCTTCTATACATATGCATGGCTGTACGGCCATTCTCGGTTGGAGAAAGTCATAAATAGCGTTTTATGAAAAATACGTAACTGCCGAGCACAGGCAGCACATTCTAATAAGAGTTCTGCTCAGTCGCCTTGAACAAAGCGCACAAGACATCACCAGAAGCGCTGCTATGATGACTGTACTCCTTGACGCCTGTATCACGGGGATGCGTGTCAGGCTTTATTATCAGTGCGCTACTTTTAACATCAAAGTGTACATCATGTTAGTTGGCCAAGGCTGTTGGAAAATGCAGTCATTTTCCTCACTTTTCTGCGGAACCGGCATAGCGAAATGTATAGATATGTGTTATAACTGCTTGCTCCCACTGCTAATCTTAGCGATGCTGCCGGCCTGTCCTGAACGAAGAATACAGATAACCGCACTAAGATTGACCGTACGTCGAACCGGCTTGCGGTGTGTAATCATCTCGCGGCCCGGAGTATGATAATTTACCATAGCACCCGAGTTTTGACGTAAACAGCTTCAGGGAGTTAGCATCGAAGTCTATAACAGTGCAGGCTAGTGGGCTGCTAAGCGATCAGAAGACACAACTAGGGGAGAGATTCGGGCGGAAAGCTCTACTTAGTCTTCGGTCAGTAACACGGCACAATGTGTCGAGCACTGCTTTGCGCATGCGTGTCCTTTGGTGCTCGTATGCGTGCCAATACACAATGCACCAAGATCTTGCTTCGTCAGAGGGCACAGAAATGCAGTTTGGGACGCGTTTCCAAATGCCGCAACAAGGTGCCCCTGCTTGTACGTGAAGTCAGTCCAACGTCAGCTGTGTGCATCGTCGCCGCGGGCAGTTTTCTATTTAGTGCTGCGCGTGAGCTATAGAAACGGCCCGGGACGTAACATATGCTTGTAGCGAAACTGCCTTCGCACTTAACCACTAATTGACAGAAAGTTGAGGTCCTACAGAAGCATTACCGCCGAAAACCCCGAGTTCGCTGTGCGTCCTAATGAAAGCAAATTATTCGATGGCAGTTGCCGCGAACAAACGTCGCAAAATTCGAAGTTCATGAGCGTCCATTCTCCGGGTCCCACGAGACGGGGGTGTTCCTTTTCATGTGGTACCAAGCAGAGGCCACTCTTCGAGATGAAATCAGGGGCATCTAGGCCCATTGCGTCAGCACTGATCAGTAGAAACTGTGCCCCCCCCCCCCCAAACCTCGCACTTTTTTTTTTTCACTTCCTTTGTGTGGTACCCCACCACACCACCTGTCGTTCTTTCTGTGTCTTTCCCTTTTCGCTTTCTTTTTGTCCACCCAAGCACCATGGCGCGCATCTTCGCTCGCCCGCATTACTCGCGGCCGCGCTATTAGCGCAGGTCAAGGTGCGTCACGGTGTGACGGTAGTGCGGGGCACCGTTCGGGATCACTGTGCAGAAACCAGGGGGCGCACTTGTTCTTTTGTTTATTTCCTTACAGGAGGGGCTGTTTTAAATGGTGGGAAAGGGAAAGAAGCCTCGTACAGCTTGATAATAATAGCTGGCTGGCTGCACTTCCATGGAAAAGAAAATGGCCGTGGCGGAGTAAGCGAATGCGCGAGAAGAAGTAAACAAGGCACGGCGGAGCTGATCCGTGCGACAGGTGCGGCTGGGGCACTGCGCTCGTGTCGCCGTCATCGTACGGCGTGTGTGAGGGCCTCGCCGAGTGCGACTCCGAAGCGGCGCGTGCATTCCCCCATTCTGTATTCCGAACACAGGTGCAAGCGTATACGTGCGCGCGCGGGGGGGGGGGGGGGATGTAGCCGAGCCCCGTGCTTCGTCTTTGCTTGGGTTACCTCGATGTGTCGAAAAAGAGAATGCTGGCCTCTCTCTCTCTCTCTGTCTCTCTCTCTGCTTTGTGTCTTAACAGCTGAGAAGTCAGGCTTGTGCCACGCTGTGCACGGGTACCCGTAACCAATGTCGCCGGCAGTAGTGCGTGCGGCTGCATCTGTTTGTCTTTCCAGCCGTGCATCGTAATTGACCGTTTCTTGCCTCTGGTGCCACTTGATTAGCATATGAGCGAGGCAGACGAAGAACAGTTTCTCTGGTCAGCCTCCGGTGTGAGCTACAGGCCACGCAAATCCGCACGCAGCGGACGACGGCGCGCGTCGCGTGACTGGATAGCGCACGCGTGCGCGCACGTGCGATGCACTTCCCTGCGTTTTCGCTGCGGCAGCTATAAGATAATTGCACCGTCGCGGACGCAGCGGCGGGCGGCAATAGGGTTGCCGGTGCACCGTGTACGTGCGCGCTCTGGGCCAGCAGCCATGTAGTGTCGCGTGTACGTACGGCAGAAGTAAACGAACAAGCAGCGATCAAAAGGCGCTGGATGCGAAGGGGAGGGTTCATTGTGTCTTCCGAGCGAGCATCATTACGCATACGTGTGCGTGCATTGTATAGGCCTCCGTGCCAGGACCTCTGCGTTTCCATCCTTCGTCGCTTCCTCTGGACCGTCTCCTATCCTTGACTTCTGGCAGTCTCTGCGCTAGGTTCCGCGACCTTGCGGCGTGCATGTATATATATATATATATACACCGCTGAAGACGTCGCGCTGAGTCATGCAGCAATTACCCGCTTGCGCGGCCATATAGCCGCGGGCTGCTGGGCGCCACTTCGCCCGGGCCTTCTGTGGCACGCACGCACTGTGTACTGAGTCGCCGCGCCGCACTCGTGTTTTAGCCCGGCTGCTCGTGCATGCTGCTGGAGCGGCCGACCCGGAGACGTGCATGCGCGCGGCTTGACACGCGAATCTTTCATCATGCGGCGGCTTTAGTTCTGTGTGGAAGCTGCGTGCTCTCTCTCGCTCTTCGTCTATTCAGGCCCGTGGGCGTGCGCGTTTATATTTATACCACGTTCGTATAGAAGGTGCAGCAGGCATATACTCTCTTTCCCGCTATTTTTAGCCGCCGCTTATTATTACCACGCTGCAAAAATAAGGAAACAGCGCCGATGGCTAACTTAGCCGAACGATGGCACCCGATTCATGGCCAATCCCCCACTGTGGGTATGTGCCATATGGCCACTCAGGACAACAACAACGACGACGACTCGATCATTATGGCTCGCTTGCGGACGAAGAGACGGGCTCCGCACTCGCGTACCACTGCACGTCTGGAGACGTATTAGTCATTGTTGCGCGGGACTACGTTACTTGTCCCAGGTAGATTTCTAAGCAGAGCTGTTGCTGTTCGGGCCTCTGTTCCAGATGTTTCGAATTACGAAAAAGCTTGCTGTATTACTGATTCTCCTCATAGATGTGCACGATATAGTGCTTGTCAGTCATACGCAGCTTTTCGCCACTGATAGCTGACACAGCACACAAGTGTTTGTTGTACAGATATCGCTGTAGGAGGTAAAACATACCAATACTAAGTGCAAGACCGCAATAATAGACCCAGTGCGTGCTTTAGTACCTGCATCTGTGTGTGTATGCGTCAACCCGTAAGCAGCGTTATTGTACCGCCCACAAGTATACTTTATAAAGACTAGCTTAATCACCACGTGCGTGCCAGCGACACTTAGTATTTCCAAAGCTTTGTAAACTTTTCTGTACCTTTCTTTCTCTCCTTTAGCTCTTGAACTACCTCGTCGGCAACTGCCTTGTCCAACGATATACGTTTGAAGTGAATAGTCGCGTATTGCGCCTACGAACAAAGCTGTGACTTAGTGGAAACTTGCTGCAGTTGTACAATAATGGATTCAGTCACGTCCCGGCTGCTATTTAGTGCCCTCCTGGCGCCACTGGCTTCTAGAGACGAGGAGCGCAGAGCGCGTGCTAGCCCTGTCGAGAAAATTGTAGGTTTCGGCTTTTGTTTGATGGAAAGGCCAAGTGATTACGCCGGGTGACTGCTATAGCGCGGCGGCCCACATAAGCAGCAGATGTATCACCGCGCCGTTCCTTTATCTGCATCACACGTGTAACTGCGAAACCTTTCATTACGCAGGCAGCTTAGGCACGGGCAGCCCCCGTGTTCTTTGTTTCGCAGATGGTTGGAGTTTCCTTCGGGGGTGGTGGGCTCACGCACTTGAGCTGAGCATTTATATATAGCGACTCCAGCAACCCTTTGTCTCCCCAGATTGCGGTGCTCTGTCTATCGGAGTTGTCATGGTCGCCTCCGTCCGTGCGTGCGTGCGTGCGTGTGTGCGTGCGTGCGTGCGTGTGTGTGTGTGTGTGTGTGTGTGTGTGTGCGTGTGTGTGTGTGTGTGTGTGTGTGTGTGTGTGTGTGTGTGTGTGTGTGTGTGTGTGTGTGTGTGTGTGTGTGTTTTCGAACACCATTCTAAGCTTCCACGCCATTTTTTTTCCGAATGTTATTGCAGCGAGCACGTTCGCCCTCCGTCTAGAAGATATCTGCTGGGTAGAAACGAGCCTGTCCGCCTGGCCACTCGCAAAGAGGCGTAATTCTAAAAGGAAAAAAAGCTTCCAGCGCGATGCGGTTCCTTGAATCCTTTTGTCCGGGCACAGCGTCATGCTTTCTCTGCGCGCGCCGTGCGAGAGGCAGGGCCGGCTTTTAGTTGCGCAAGCTTTCAAGGGTGAGGAGTGAGGAACCTTGAGGGAGCGACGAGTGCGCATACGGACTTTCACCGTTTCGAAGCTGGTTTCCTTCTCGTATAAAGAAGAAAGGGGAGGCCCGTGCGTGTGTATATGCCGTGTGAGTCGACTATAGAAAAGGCTTTCGGCGTATTAGTTAGTTTGTGTGTGTATGCGTCAATCCGCTCGGCAGCGTGCGAAAAAGTTGTGTGGCGCGACGCCAGCCAAGGCCACCTGCGCGCGGCTGCCTTTTTAAAGCCTGTGTGCTCGTCAGACCGTGGTGAACTGAAGTGTCGGCGGTGAACCCCGTGTGCATCATCCGCCGCAGTAGCATTGTAGATGTGGCGTTCTGCTTCCGATAGCGAGGTCGAAGTTTCGCTCCTGTGTCGCGGCAGCCACATTCCGGCGGGAAAAAAAAAAAAAAAGGAATGCTCGAATACTGAAGTTTGGGTACACGTAAAGGATCTTTGGTTACACGTAATTGAAATCGAAGCCCTCCACTATAGGGCGTCGTGTCTATGCATAGTACACGTGTTGCATTGGGATGATCAGTCGATCACTCTCGTGAACAGTTCGCCAAATTCAGCTTGTCCACTTATAGTGAACAAGCTGAGCGTAACGGTGTTTTGTTTATGCGTGCTTATCTAGCTGTTTTGTATATAGCGCAGTATATGAACTCCGGATTGGCCATTTTTCCGCCTTATGACGTCTTTGGCCCAGACTTTCATTTAACTGCGTCGCCCCACTCACGTTCAGTAAAGCCTATATGCACACGTGACTTCTCCTTTCCGCCTCATCTCATTAGCGAGCCTTAGCAAATACGGTTAGCCAGATCGAACGTTATTGCGTTCGCCGAGACGTTGTATCCTGATCATGTGGTGTTTGTCAGAGGCGTTTTGAAACCGGTCCGACAATGACAAAAACTGTAGCAAAGCTTATGTATAGCAGCCATAGGACTAGCATCCCGAAGCTGAGGATAGCGTGAAACATTGCCCCTTTCACTCTCTTGGGCCTTAGGGAATTCGACACGAGCCTCAGTATGTACGCGGTTTGGCAAGAGCTCGGTCACTTTTGCAGTGGCGCCGCAGATCTCCACAAAGAGTCGCAAAGTCGTTTTATTCGGTAAGGTTGGTCCATAAAAGCGACATTAATATGCTTGAACGACCAGATGAAATACTTACATACTTACTTGCCTGAAAATTGACATATATTGTCGCAGGTGTCGCGCCAGTGGAACGTGCTCTGCGCTACAAACTAACCGTGAGCAGTGAGCCATAATGTAGTCAATATTAATACATTCAGTATTAATACATTTCAGTACATGAAAGCTATTCGATACATGCATCGAAGAGCTTTCGGTTGTTTGCGCAGGCTTTCTTTTATACAAAATTGCTCAGCACGCAGTGAAAAGGCGTCTTCCGTACTTTTTCCCACGCCCAGACGCTTAAAGGGACACTAAAGCGAAACAATAAATCAGTTTAGACTAATGAAGCATTGCTTGAGAACCCTGCAGGTAGTTATTCCAAAAAAAAAATAGTATCATTATTAGATGAGAAAATGAAGGTCCAAGTATCAGTATTTGAATTTCGCGCCGAAATCCCAGCGCCGGTACGTCAGCGTGACGTCAGGGATTCCAAGGTATGTTTTTGCATTTGGGCCGCATTGGCTGAATCAAGGTTCCCGAAACTTGCCATGTTTAATGTTTAGTTCCTTTAGAACACAATGTAGTCAATCTGTACCGCTATATATAATTAGTAGGCCCTGGGAGATGCCATCAAAATCCAAGACGACACAGCCCCCAGGTGCGGGAACTTAAGTAGGCGTTGCCACCCGTATTTCGTTCTTGCGCTTTTTCTGGCTTACCAAACGTCTTATCGTTGTAAGAGTGGGGTTTTTGATGTTGTAGAACGGCAAGTTACTGATGCAGAAGAGATCATTTCTCACTTTAGTGTCCCTTTAAACTCCCTTCCGCCGAACGATGCTACACCCTACTTAATTTCCTCTTCTCATTAATTGTCCTCCTTCATCTCCTGTCCTCACACGTACGTGTCTTGTGTGCAAGAGATAACGTCGCAGAAAACACAAGAAGGCAAGCTTACCCGCGTCTCTGGCAAATGCCGCGCAAGGTGCCCTCCTTTGCCTGTACATATGTTTCAGCCCGCGTTATTAGTCTGGCACGAACGTCGTGGAGCATCCCGCACAATGCAGTTTTTCTGGGTCAAGGCGGAATGTATCACCGCCGTCCCACCGGGCATGCAACCCTAGGCATCTGTGATTTCGAATTGATGGTCACTGTGCGACTTTGGCATGCGCAGGCTGCGGGGGGGGGGGGGGGGGTCGCGTCCGTTATCCGCGTGCAGGATCACTCCGTCCGGTCGTATGCGTCCTCCTTGTTTCCATGCGATCGAGCGAAGTCTTTCTTTCTTTGCTTCCTCCATTTCATCCGCTCCTTAGTTTACTTGTTTTGGCCCCACGAGCCACGCTTATTGTCGCCGCCATTGTGTGCCGAGCGTGTACACCTTTGTGTTTGCACTGCTCTCGATTCCCGCTAGCCGAAGCCACCGGTTCCGTAAATTTTCGGTTGCGCTGAGTTACGTAGCCTGCGCACGGTTCGTAGCCGTCGCGTGGTGCGCCATTCCACGCGGTTTCGAGCGCGAATAAATTTTTGGCGCGCATTGTTCCCGCGTCCGTATGCGTTCACTCTCTCTCTCTCTCTCTCTCTCTCTGTTTCTATATTTCTATGCCATATATCCTTGCAGCGGCTCTACAAAAACCGCTTGTTCAATGCATTCAGGGAAAGCTGCGCTGCACCGCACCGTCCTCCGACGCGACGATACTGCGCACTTGTCCACCGCCCCTGCAGCGCGCACATGATCCGATGCCACATGACGCTGTATGTACGCGCTGGCATAACCGTCCTTTTCTTTTTTTTTTTTTTTTTTACAGCGAAGCTGTTGGCTTCTCGGTGGTCGGTATTTTTCGTGTGCGTCCGTGAACAAAAATTATCATCATCAGCAATGGCTCATGTATACCCCCGTAACCAATGCAAAAAAAAAAAATGGAATGGCTCGTACCCCCGTGTAGCAGAGGCTAAAAGCGCTCAGAAAAGTGAAACGCACAGTGCACACGTTCATTGAAATCACCCTACAACACACAGAACAGCATACGTTTCAACAAAGAACAAGCTCAAAAGAAGCATGTGTAAATCATCAGCAAAGCGTTGCATATCCCCCTTAGCAGTCTCATGGTGGTTTTGCAATATCTACGTTCGCAGGGCCGGGATGGCGAGTCTTCTTATGTTCTTCTTCTTCTTTTCGTTTTTTTTTATGCGGCAAGTTATTTAGCAGTTCGAAGAATGCGCATTCTTCCATGGCGACACGTTGCATCGCATGCGCTGAGCGACTGCACTCGAGTTCGCGTCCATATGTAAAGTGCAGGCGAGCGCGAGTCTGTCGGAGCAAATTAACGAGTTCGTGCGCTGTTGGATCGTTCGTCTTCCTCGTCACTGTTCTATTATACTCTTTCATTGAATTTGTACTGGGCACGTTGGGATTGCCGAGAGTAGAGCACCCCAGTGACCTACTTTGTCGAAGGCTGGATATTTCACTGCCCGCAGACCCTTCCCTTCAGATTATGTCGGGGATTAAAGGAGGGCAATACAGAAGAGATGGAAAGTGGTGTCGCAGTGTCGCAGGCGGTTCTGTGTCTACGGCTTGATCGATACGTATAGCGGACGCCCGCTTTCTCCGAAAAGCGCACTTGTCCGTCAAGCTTCCACGAACTTCGGCTCACGTGAAAGCGAAACGCACCGCTCTCGTGGACACCGTATCCACCCGCATATTCCCCGCGACACATGACCGACCGTGACGCTCGCGGGCGGCGGTAGGGAAACTGCTATTCGCGGTGCCGCCCGGGCGTTTGAACCGGACGCGGGCCGCATAGCCGCCGCCGCTCGCCCGCATAGCCGTCGCCAACAGCGCGGATCGTGAAGAATGGAAACCGCGGGCGTCGAATTGCTCTCGCGCTCAGGCAGCTCAGGTGGCTGTTTTTCAAGCGCCGTCGGGCTGTCGTCGAGGTATGCGGCGAGGGGATGGGTCGCTGCGGGCGGGGGAGGAAGGGGCGAGAGAGGGAGGCAATGGTGAGGAGTAGTGAGCCGCATGTAGGGACGTTTTATAAGTGCGGAGGTGGGCGCTGAGCCAGGCCTCATGAACGGCCGCCGCCCCCTAGTTCGCTCTCTACGGGTGTGTGCGCAGTTAACATTTGGTGGCGGGTCTGTGTATCGCATTGCGCCGTAGTTCGCCCGACTAAAGCTGCGCAGCAGTGTTGTCGACGCTGGCGTACGTTATTCGGGGACTGAATGTCTTGCATTCTTGTGCGTACATCAACTACCTTACTTAGGCTGCTGTATTTTACGTATTTTTGCGAGCGTTCTGGTATTTCACAAATACTTTTGCAGAGAAACATTTGGTACTTTAACCTAAGTGCCTTTTGGTGATATTCTGTACTATTTATGAAATGTGTCCTGAACTATTTTTCGGGCTTGGTGAAAAAACATAATCATCGGATAGCATGCGCTGCTGTGAACACCTCAGCCTTCCCCCCCCCCCCCCCCCCCCACTTTGTGGCTAGAGGCTGGAGCGCGTTAGCTCAGGCCGACCTCTCTGGGTTCCTTCAAATAAATTCTCTCTCTCTCTCCCTCTCTCTCTCTCTCTCTCTCAGCCAATGCTCTCTCTTCAACAGAAGCCTGCTGCTCACTCTTTTCTGGACGCTTTATTTCGTAATAAAGCAGATTCCCATACGCGACTGCAACGGTCAACAGCTGACATCAATCAAGAAGGGTGTTTGCATCAATGCACTTCTTCCAACTGTTACTGTGGGTATCTGTTGACGAAGTTTAATAAACAGGCTGAAGCAAGCTAAAATCTGCTTTCGAATTTCGATAATTACGTACTTCCGTAAGGAGCCGACTATCGTCTGCTCACGCTCGGCCGCCCGCCCTGCTTATTTCGGTGTCGTAGCCGGCGGGTCTTGCTAACTTCGACTAGTAATTTTGAACGCTTAACTAGCATCGAACCACGCCAAACTTAGACTGCACGCACTCTTGTCAGCGCGCGCCCGCTCCTGGCCGTTGTAAGATTTGGAGGACGATCCCACCGCTGCTACCAGATGACCTTGACTCTTCGTCGGGACTTAGGCGTGCAGGATTTATTTACAGTATTTATATTTTAAACAAGAGATACATTCGACAGTCGAGCACGCAAGACGAACATACAGCACACAGCTTACGAGTGCGAACACGAACACAGAGCACGACGACGAGCACCCTCTAGCAGCCGACAACAGCTGCTTATAAACACTCCATTGGTCCCTAGTTCCCTAGGTGAGAGAATCGTTCGACCAGTCATCGAAGTTGACCCGCCGGTTGTCCATTACCTTGGGTCTTGCAAGGCGCGTCGGTTCCCCGAGCAGACCCCCGCAGCGCGGCTGCCGGTTGCCCATTGTCTTGCGCCTCTAAATTCCTGAGCTGCCTTTCTCCTGTAGTCGCCACGAGTGTCAGCAGACTGCGACGAATCCTGGGGCCTCCGTACCGCAAAGCCCCCTTTTGTTAGGGAAAGCTCTTTTTGCTGCAGAGAGACCATGATGACCCGGCAAATCAACCAACAATACGTTGTGTGCTAAACGTGGCCCGCCCTGCTGCCGTCACCGATTCTCCGAACGAGGCGCATGGTGGATTAACGCTGTCGTCCTCGGTGGTTCTCCGAAGGACGCCAGCACCGCGGGTCGATCGAAGCACGTGCAGCGGGCTGAAATAGCTTTGCAGAGCAGTACCCCTGCAGGCCGATCCTAACACCGCTCCTAGTTAGACGTCTTGGCAGACTTATTGATAGCGCTTCAACATGCGTAAGTTGGGTCTGACTACTATCCGTCGAACAAGCTGGTGAAGAACAAAGCCGGTCCGTACAGGTCCATACCACGTAGAACGGTTAGACTGGGGCATATGAGCGCTAACACGCACTCAAGCCGTGTCGTGCACAAAGCAAACGCTGCGCATACGCACTGCAGTTCCATGTAGCTGCGATTTGCTACGTAGCGTAGATACCGCGGCCGCCACTAGGTGCCGCGACGAGTCCACTGGCTAAGCGCACTGCGGCTCGCTGAGCACAACCGCGCTTGGCCAGTTTGGCGCTTCGTAGGCGCCAAAATCGGAACTAGTGGCGTGTACGTTAACATCGAAAATGAAACTTGAACTGCGTGCCATGGTGACGTTCAGTAGGCGGAGCGCTGTGGGCATGCCACGCACCGCCGTAGCATTCGCAGTGCAAGGCATTGAAGAAGGAGTGGAAGCACCGCGAATGACGCGGTTGAATGTCGATAACCCCGCTTCTGCTGAACGCATTGAAATGCTTTTTGCCGCAAGGTCTTCCTGAAATAGCCCATTTTAACTTCAAATCCATTTCTTCACTTCGATAAAAAGTGGTTCAGAGCCCTCTTAAGATAAGTTTAAACATACTTCGACCGTAGTTCACTGCATGGTTTGCTCGTGTACTGCAAGGACTTCTGTACACTCTCAACTTCAGAGACATCGAAGCGCGGTGGCCCCAATACGAAGCTGGACGCAAGGACTAAGCCCACTAGACGAAACTAGCGTGCGGTCATTTCTTCGAAACTTTGCAGTGTGGTTACGCAGTTAACCCCGTTCATCAGTCACTGAGGGGCCGGATTCCGGAAAGTTCCGGCCGCATTCCGGTCGCCTCTGCCGTGTCGTTTGTAGACTCGGCTAGTCAGTGCAAGACCACCGGTCAACCCAGGGTCCTCCTCATGTACGACACGCTTTGCGAATTACGCAGCTGATTGGCTAACGTCAGCTACAGCCTCCGCAACGCTGTACGCAATTAACTCGCATGGAGCGCGTGGACGCTGAAGCGAGAGGCATGGCGTTCACGGAGGAGGCACCTTGCCAGGGAGATGACGACGCGGCGTCCTCGCGCTTTTCTCTGCGGGTGACTGAAGAACTGGGCGCTGCCACTGGCAGCCAAGCGGCGGCGACGGGCGCCTTCAGACGTGTCCCGTCTCCTCGTAGTATCTCCCTCCCGTCTCTGTTGCGGCGCTCGTGTAAACGCTGTTGTCGCTCCTTCATTGTTCCCACGCCCTGCCGGCTGCGTCCGTGTAGTACCGCAGCCTGCTGCTTTGCGCGCACCCTATCCCCCTTCCTGCCAGTCGCTGCCGGGGATGGAATCGGGCGAAGAATGCGCTCCCTGGCCAGACCCTCTGCAATTTTCTTACGCGTTCTTTTTTGTTCTTATCGTCAGGCGGGCTACTACTGTGCGCCTCTTTGTCGGCGCGTCGACACGTGCAGCAGCTATGCGACGGTGACTTCGGGAGCGAGTACCCCCCACCTGCCGCTTAGGTTATCCGTGGACCGAACGGTAGCCCCCGTCGCTTTTATGTGCCCCCGTGGACGTCTATGACGCCCGCGCGTAATGTAGGGCGCAAGCTGTTTGTGCGGTGTCCTGTGCAAGACTTGCATTTGCATAGATGGACGGCGCGTTCACAAGCGTCATCACTTTTGTTGCACTGTCCTCCCCTCTCGGCTCTTTCTTTTTTTTTTTTTTTTCTAACAGACTGAAAATAAGAGTTGTCAGGGAAAGGGATTGAGGGGGGAAACATCGCGTTTTAACAAGCATGCTTTCTGCCAGTGTCTAACTGCATGTGCACGTAACCCTACTTGTCGTGAATGCGTATCTGAATGCGTAGCTTGTGCGATTCTGTGTCTACGATCACGTGTGTGTGAAAGCCGCTGGCAATGGCTTCACTGTCCTCCGTCAATTAAGTTTCATAAACATAAACTATCATGACGTTTTGTCAGCCAAAATCTTTATGCGATGATAGAAAGTTGCAGTGATGCGAGCGCAGAGCTGATAAATAAATGTGAAGTTTTACGTGCCAAAACCACTTTCTGATTATGAGGCACGCTGTAGTGGGGGACTCCAAAAATTTTGACCACCTGGGGTTCATTAAACGTGCACCTAAATCTATAGGTACACGGGTGCTTTCGCATTTCGCCCCCATCGAAATGCGACCGCCGTGACCGGGATTCGATCCCGCGACCTCGTCCTCAGCCGTCCAGCACCACAGCCACTAAGCAACCACGGCGGTTAGAGCTGACAGGTGTGCGCCAAAATCGAAGGTTAGGTGATCATTTATAATATAAGCTTTATTTTTTTCATTTATACAACATCTTTCTGCAATCTTCGCGCGTGCGCTCGCCGTGAATACCTCCGGAAAACTCCACCTTTAGGCGCGCGCGATGCAGCGATGCGCGTCCCTCGAGCTGCGCTCACGCCGCGTCCTTTGTGGCGGCAAGAGAAATGGTGGGGGCTCTGCCCTAAAGTTCGCAACTCCGCTTGTGTTTGCGGACTTGCCACCTGCGCCCGGAAGAAGAGTATATATCGCGCCTCACGGCTGCGCACACACGCACTGAGTGCAGGCACGCTGACCCTTTAACTCGAACTGCGCCGAACAAATTCCAGATAAGCTGAGCGTGGTCTTCTGCACGCGGCCCTGTGCAGTGATAGCGTCGCCTCGACGCCCTGTGCTGGCCAGTGTAGGGGGTCACGAGGCCTTGTTCGGCCGACCGAAGCTGGCAACGGTTCAAGCGCCATTGCCGTTCTTTTTTTTTTTTTTTGTAGGGTTCGTTATGTGCATAGCTAGTGTACTCCGGGTAGCAGCCGACAGTGGGGTCAGGCTCGGTGTTAAGCCGAGTGGCTCGCACGAGCGTTCGGCCAAAGGCCTGTGAGAGTGTAAGGGAGAGGGTAAGGGCCTCGCACGAAAGGTGGTTTCGGCTCACCTCCCGTGACGGGCTTTTTCTCGTTCGACGTGGAACCTCGGTGGAAACGTGACCAGTGCTCGAAGCGCCGTGTCCGTGCTGTCTGTCCGCTTCTCCGTGACGTGTCACCGGGGTGCAGGTGTATGTACGGAACTGTCTGCAGGGGAGTGTTAGGTCGAAGCTGCGGCATTCGTTTTTCTTTCTCCTTTCTTTACGAGGCCTGATGCAGTGCTGTCCGAGGTGTCGGACTGTCAAACAGCTTGAATTCTCTCTCTTTCCACTTTTCCCGTCCGGAGTACTATATCAAGCATAGTCTGGGCAAAAATGAGAAGTTGGCCAGCTGGAGGAACGGGACTGTGTCCTCCTGTAAGGAAGGCAGGTTATGCGGGTGAAGGAAGCAAAATGGTGACACTCGCAAACTATAAAGAGATATATTTAGTCGCACGTGCAGTGTGAAATGGTGTACCCATAAAACTAAGTACATAAGTAATAGGTGCCTCGGTAACGCCTCGTAACATAATTTTTTTTACACCATCAATTTTCATTCGACCCCTTGCGGTGGCTCAGTGCCTAGCCCGCGAAAGAACACTCGCTCGCTCGCTCGCTCGCTCACTCACTCACTCACTCACTCACTCACTCACTCACTCACTCACTCACTCACTCACTCACTCACTCACTCACTCACTCACTCACGCACACACACACTCACACACGCACGCACACACACGCGCGCGCGCGAAAGGAAAACAACAGAAGAAAAACTCCCATTCAACCCCACTTCATGACGATTTCTTTGTTTTTCTTGTTTTCTTGCTGTATAGCGCACAAGTGTGCCACTGGATACTCTTATTCTTCTTTCTGCTTTCATTGAGCACTCAACTCTTCCTCTCTGACTATGCACGTGACTCTGAGTACGTATAATAGAGCGACGGCGCTGTATCGTTGATCCCTTCCTAAAGCCATACGTATGTGGCACAGGCCGTCGCGCTCTCCAGACACCTGTGCCCGTTGTCTTTCGACGTGGTCGACCTGTGTGCCTCATTTAGTGACAGTGTACAACTTCCCTCGACGCTTCGTCGCTCGACAGATCAGCGCGGCGCTGTGTCTCGCTTCTTCGCTGACCGCAAAAAAAAAAAAAAAAGAAAAAGAAAAGAAAAAGAAAAGAAAAGAAAGAAAGAAAAAAGAAAAGAAATAACGGTTTACGCTGTACACTTCGAACCTCGCTATACAGTGGCTCGTCATAATTCCGCCGCTGCTTCGCTTCGGCCGAGTCTCCCCGCGCACGGGTTCTGCTGGCTCACAATAGGAGTGCTTCTTACCGAGGACAAGAGCAACGTCTCATCGTGAACGTGCGGTTTCCCGTCCCTGTATACTTTGTCCGCTGTTGCGGCCGCTCGAGCCAGAGATTCACACGCTTGCGGAGTCGGCATCGTCTTGCTCTCCTTGCGGCCTGACGGCTGTCTCTCGCTGGCCTGAAGTGCAGGTTTGCGCGAGATATGTCTCCGTACTCTAGCTTCTCGGGCGCGCGCGTTCGTCTGTCCCCTTGACAGTGGCCTCTCTTTCTGTCCGTCGGACGTCTTGACGTTTCAATTGGCGCACACTGCAGCACCGTCCGTCTGTTTCTGCGGCGTCCGGCGCTTTGCCCCCTTCATCGTCCTTACCTTTCTTTCTTTCTTTCCTTCTTTCTTTCTTTCCTTCCTTCTTTCTTTCTTTCTTTCTTTCTTTCTTTCCTTCTTTCTTTCTTGTCTCCTCGCCCCCTTTTTTCCCCGTCGCATTTTACTTTGTTTCCTTGTGGCTGCTGCTTACGGTGGTATGTGCGTTCTCGCGTTGTCTTTTTCGCACGCCCACATCATTCTCAGCCAGTCGGCCCGCCGTAGGCGTATATACATCGTAGAATGCAGTGCGTTCGTAAAGTTGTGATAAAATGGCACGCATTTGTAGCTTGCGCTGACTGGGGTGCCTATTCTGTGCGCTATTTACGTGGCTTCATTACGCTGTCACCTTTGCAGGCGCCCAAAATAGCACCCACGTGGTTGAAGCGTTCTGCTCCTCCACCGCTGAGCTGGGAGTCGCGTTTGCGAGTTTTGCATGCGTTGCTCCGCATATACACGTATACACTATTCCTATATCTAGATAACTGCGGTTAGTTGCTGGAATTTACACGTGGAACGAAACAACGCGTGGCCTCCTGTGGCGTCAAGTGGCACGGTACACAAACATGCCTCTGGCAACGTTCATGTTGTTTAATTATCATGCCTGCAGCTTTAGTTAAGTCGACGGTCTCATTGTATACACTGCCACGCGCATATCTCTCTGTGTAGTTAATTTCGATGGGCTTCACAAGGCACACATACTAAGGAAATAAAAGACAGACAAACTGAAATAGCGCTCTGCAGAGCATTTTTGTTCCAGTTCTTGTAGTTATAACAGCTACGACCCACTGAGCGTCCGCATGTGATGTCACGACTGGCTGATCAGGCGTTCCCGGAGTATTGGTAATGCCAAAAAGTGTTTTTGAGCATGATCAATGACACCGAATATCCTATGCAGCTCATTGAACTAAGCCTTCACGATACATGTCATCGTTGCGCACAAAAAAAAAAAAAAAAGAAAAACATTCTGTTTTTTGATTGGCGGCTATCGACGATAATTGCAGCAGGATGTCATAGCCATGGCCTCCGAGATTGCCACATTGCGTGAGCCTTGTTCTGAAAATGACATGCCCTAATCTCGATCGGCCACGTGAAAATAATTGCGAAAATTTCACAACGTTACATAAAAAACGTAACGCTTGTACTATGGCTTCCTGACTTGTATATACAATATATGTATACCCAACGCACGTCATCCTCAGGTACAGCCGAGCGCGTATCTGTTTTCCTTATTTTCGCCTTCACTCTGCAGTCACAAGTTTTAGTTATGTGAGGGAGGGGATGGGAAATTTTCGGTGCTTAGTACAGCTAGCACCCCCATGAATGATTTACTACTGTTGTGCTCAATGATGCCACAGTGTATAGGCGTGCACAGTCGTACAATTACGGCTGGGTGCGTCTTCAACTTCCATACATGCCGCAAAAACAGTGCCTTGTCAGGCTTTTTCCATTACACGCCAAACGCCGGTGCGTCGCTGGTCTTTTCGAAATATCGGTGGAAATCGAGCGCTTTCGAATCTGTCTTACTTATTTTTACTTTTTCATTCGGCTATACTGTTCCGCGGGCATTTCTATATACGGGTCGTTGTGTGCGCCGCTCGTACAAACGCTTTTGTGGAGCGCGATTCGATCGTCTCCCTGTCTGGCTGACACCGCACCCCATCGCGAGGTCCAAGGCCGACCCATTTCCGGTGAGTTCGATCGTCTAGTTGTAGGGCAGCGTCCACTGCCGACCTTCCCGGGTGCTGACAGCGCTCGATGTCATGGCCGTGGCAGTTGGTTGCATACTATCAGGGGCGTGGCCAGCGGGAGGGGGGGGGTTATGGGGCTTCAGCCCCCCCTCCCGAATTTTTGTTCGTGCTGTCATGCACCGACGACCAAAAGAACCCCCCGGTTCCGGAAATCATTCTGGATTTTATCTAGCTAGAATGCATTTTTCACGCTCGAAGAGGCATTTCGGCGCGAAGATTGTGAACTCGTGCTGGATTTTGTGGCAACACCCTTGCACCTGGAGTCACGTAACGCAAGGAACCCCATCCCAGCAAAAAGGTTCAAGGGTGTTTTGATGGCGAGCGGGCTAGTCGCGGCATCTTGCGGAAGCCGCCGAATCTACGGAGCGCATGGATTTCAATTTCGAAACTTTATGGGTATACAAAGATCACGTAAACTTTTCATGCGAAAGTTGCATTGACATTTCCAAAGTCGGGCTCTAGATTTTCAATTCCGAATATTTGTGGGTTTAATGCTTTTATAAACATTTGACGCCAAAGGTGCATTGACTTTTCTATAGTCGTACATCGGACCATACAGCGATACAAGCCAAATCGACATACTACTATCAGGCAAGTTGACAAAGCATGCAGCGAGGTTCGATGAGACGAAGCATTGTAGTGGTTCATTTGTGCCGTCATCTCACAGAAAAGCATATCTACATTTTTTTTTTAACCTGCGCCAAAGCATCCATGTCAAGACACTCAAGCCAGCAAAGGTAACCACGTTCTCATTTATTTTTTCTACTTTAGCTCTTATACGCAAGGACACACTGAGCCTCTTCAATTTTCTTGTTTTCGCTACCCGCGGGCTGCCTCAACCAGCTAGAACGCATGCGTTTTTCTCGTGTTGCCCCGACCGCCAGTCGGCGCACTTCGGTGCGCGTTCGTTTTTCTCTGGCCGAGTGGATTTTGGCCTATGGCAGAGTTTTGGACGCTTTAATTCTGGCTAGCAGACGAAAAGAAAAAAAAAAAACAATGGTCACTGTGGGGACTTGACGGATTGCAACGCGTTCGCTTGAGGGCATCAGTTTCATTTAGATGTTATCGCAACCTCTCCGACAAGTCTTTTGTCTCGCCAGTGTAGGATACCGAGCAGCATGCGTATGGTTTTTTGTGGACTAAGCGCCTCATGTTTTCTTGGATATTCCTTCGGTAGCCGCATTAGGGGCCCATAGTAGGCATTCTAGTGTGGCCAACATGCTTTCCATTGCGTTTCTTCTTTTTTTTTTTTTTTTTCATTTCGATGGCCTCGCCCCACAAAAGAAAAAAAAAGGCATTGTTGCGGCGCAGCCAATTGTCGCATGGTGAAAGTACCATTTTGTTACTTCTTTTCCGGAAAGTAATGGACCACGGGACCCTTCAGTTGCGGGATACTCTTATTATGTTATTGCGATAGCAATTATATGTACGCTCCAGGCGCATTCCTGTCGTCGCCGTCATGTTCCGTATAATGACCAAGGGCGATAACATCGTCACCGCGCGCTGTATGCTGTATGTGCGAGTGAATGCGTGGGCGGGGGGGGGGGGGGGTGTTGAGACGAGGATGGTGAGTCAGTCTTGTGTGAGCAACGGAGAAAAGCGCGGAGGATGCGCGCCGCCTTCCGTCGCGCGCGATGCATCGGGGGGAGTGGAGGGGGCGGAGCCTTAATTTTCTGTGATTTGTGAATCTGTGATTGTGCAACATCTTTATTTGGCTGGTTTGACGCATTATATACAGTGACTTTTGCTTAGATACATAGATTTATTGGAGACTTATACGTATATTTATACATCTGGTTGCGAGGTTTTGTGGATACATGCAGTGAACTTTGTTTCCAGTGGCACTTTCTTGCCCTTTATCAAGCTTTATCTTCGCATTTGTATGTTACATTTTATCTTCGCATTTCTAATGCATATTTTGCATAACTCCAGCTTTTTATATGTGATCTCTGTTGCGACTATAATTTCGATGCAATTACTCACAATACACGACCGGTGACAGCTGCTCCTGCGCAATACATCGGAACGAAGGACAGCGTCATTGAGATTTTTCCCTTGCCGTTGCATATGTAGAAAGATGTAAACAAGTCTCTTGAATGACAAAGTTTCATTGAAGTATTTGTCCTCTTGTTCATTTCATGACCTTCTACGTTTTTCATATCAGCGGCAAGCACTACTTTGCTGGTTTCGAATGGATGTAGTTCTAAAGTTTGCTTATTAAGTAGACAAAAAAAAAACATGGAAGTGTTGATATCAGTTCTTTCTGGTACAACTTTGGGAGATACGAATATATTCTTTTCTGAAAAAATACTTATTTTACTTGTTTTGACAGCGCGTGGCATTCAAGAATTCGTTTGCAGCATCTTTGGAAATGGCAATGCAGTTATTCTTGATGTGTTGGATTCCTCCACAAATTCTATAGAGAGGCCGAGCAGCAACGTGACCCCTCCCCCCCTCCCCCCGATCGAAATTTCTGATTGCGCCACGGTATGATATATAGAGTGCGCATCACATATATGTCGCCTGCCCGGGTTGCAAGTATGCAGAATTCGTCAAAGGTTTCGACGCGTCGTCCGCGAGACATACCACTTGTGAACCGCCGCGGTGGCTGCGGTGTTCGGTTGCTACACGCGAGGTCGCGCGGGTTCCATTTGAGACCGCGTCGACCGCATTTGAAATTAGGACCGCAGTGAAATTAGGAAATTCGCGGGCGCTAGTTGCAATCGTTTGGCGCTGGACAGGGGTAATTAGAGATCGCAGGGAGAGGCCTTCGTTCTGCAGTGGACATAAAACAGTATAATGATGATGATGATGATGATGACGACGATGATGATGACGACGACGACGACGACTACAACCTCATTTAGATGGTGGTGCGGAATGCAAAAAACACATGCACTTAAATTTAGGCGCACATTAAGTAAGTCTAGTTCAAAATTAATTCGGAGACCTCCACTACACGGGGGAGGGGGGCCGGGTTGCCTTATAATCTATCGTTCAGTTTCGGGACGCCGAAACCCGCAATTTATATATTACTATATGTGCCATATTCCAACTTGCGCCAGCAAATTTCATGATTTCATCAACCCACCTAATTTTCTGCCCTCCTAGACTGCGCTTCCCTTCTCGTGGTACCCACTCTGCAGCTTGCTTTAGCAGTAAAGCAACCTTTACAGGAGCACAGATATGTACGGTCTGGTAGCAAGTGTGGACAAATAAGTGCACAGCTGCTTGGAAACTTCTTACATAGACTTATTTTTTTCTTTTTCTTTAGCGTTTTCATCTCTGTCATCTTTCTAACCCCTGTGCCCCATCCCCAGTGTAGGGTAGCAAACCGGAGACTCGTATCTGGTTAACCTCCCTGCCTTTCCTCTTCATTCTCTCTCTCTCTCTTACATAGGCTGCACCCACGGTAAATCGCTCTCCGTTCACTCGGTTTTTATGTATGAGCGGGACACGATGTCCACGGCTCTCCCCCCCCCCCTCCCTCCTCACCCGCCCACCCTTATTTTTGGCGGACAACCGCCGTTATACCAGAAGAGGAATTGAAGGAAAAGCGATTGGATGTCCTCTTGCCCGATAACACGCAGGTACCAAAGTTCACGGAGAGCCCAGTTTCTGTTTGCCTCATAGAACATCACACTGCAGATCATTATTATTTGGCACGTTGGTGGCAGAATACGCTTCGACTCGCGACCACTTGCGGAGCGCGTCAATTAAACTTTGCACGGGCACCTTTAGCTTGCTCCTTTCTCCGCAAGCCTGTCCGCAGTGACTGCAAATAGCAGGAACAAAGAAAACAAATGCAAGAACGACTCGTCGCGCCGTTCTCCGCCCCCTTTCCTCGCGCCTGGCACCGGCTGCGCCGCGGACCCGCCTTCCCTCTCTAGTCGGTATAGCTCGCCGGCTGGTCCGGGCCGCGAACAGGCGCGCACTCTGTACACACGCAGCTACGGTTTCCGACGAAAGAGGGTGTCTCCCCCCACACAGCATCACGTAGTGGCGGTGGACATTCAATCCGCGCAACCCGCAGACGCGATCTCGGTGATGGGCGTGCATCGTCCGCCCCCGCCACGCGTGTTTTCCGTGTTGTGATCTCTCGCTCGCCGGAGGGCTCGGTTTCCAACCGTTGTGCGGGTCTGCTCAGGTTCGGTGGCCCTCCTCTCCCCCTAGCCTCACATTGAGGCCTGGTCGACGGCGAGAGTGCGTGCACCTTATCCCGGCGGCGGAGTCGTGTTTCGCCGTTCTTCACGTGTCGGCGACGCGCAGACGCCAAGTTTAGGCTCCATGGTCCAACACGTGCGTTCCACGACGCTCGCAGGAACAGCTGTGGCGCCGTCGACTCCGGCCGTCTGCTTGACCGTGTAGTACAAGCTCTCGTGGACCTGGCGCGTGTGTATATATATATATATATATATATATATATATATATATATATATATATATATATATATATATATATATATATATATTTAAAGCTGCAGAGCGATAATAAGCCGCTATGCATCTTATTTTCTCCGTGCACTAACGCGGTGGCGATATCGTGTGGCACCAGGGCCGCGTCGGCTGTAGAGAGGGTGAACATTTCGCGGTGACTTGTAAACTGTGATGTACTTAGAAGAGACTCGGAAACCCGGAAACTCATCTGAGTTCCCCAGAGTAAGCGTGTGCTTAAGGCAACACTCAAGGAAAGGATTAAATTTGAGGTGTTCTGTTGACAGATCTTTGAGTTTAGCTTGTTGATTAGAATAGCGAGAACATCTCTTTTTTCTTTTTTGCGAAACTTGATTTTTGCCACTATTTTGAGAGTACTGGGGTGGCTCTTCGTGCACTCTTTATTGCTGGCCGTGGTAAAGTGACTCTGCACCTAACCTATAGCCTATACCCTAGCCCACCCTAAACTAACCAACATTTATCTTATGGTAAAACTTCGACGGTTAAGGAGAAGAAGGGAATGAGAGAACTACGATCCTATAGAGAGATCGTCGATATGAGTTGTGTCAGTAGTTGGGTCGAGTCGGGTTTGTCGGACTGAAAACACACCTTCGGGTTCGTGCACACCTTCGGGTTCGTGCAGACGCTTGCGGGTCCAGCGAGCGTTGAGGTGAGTTCTGTCGACCCGCCGGCATCGGGTGGGTTGACTTTCCAAACCCGCTAAGCGAGATGTAAACGCTGTCGAAAGTTTTGGGGCACTTATTAGGCGACAGGATTTTAAAACACAGAGGAGATCTCGGGCCCATGACCTCATGCGTCTGTTAAGTGCAAGGCCACACAGGCGCTGTCGTGTTTCTTGAAATGCACCAGCCTGTATGACCGCCTGTGACTGCCTCAGCGATGAACGCTTGTGTGTGTAACAGTGAAAAGTGTAAACGTCCCTCTTCTCTTTCAATCCCTTTTCCCTCTCCCCCAGTGCAGGGTAGCCTACTAGGCTTAACGTGGTAAATCTCCTTGCCTTTCTCTCTCTCTCTCTCTGTGGGGTCGGGCTATGCCAGCTCGACTTCCGATCCTCGACCTGCTCGCGTCGAATCCACGTAAACGGAGCTAATGTGTGAGTCGGCGCTCGTATTGTGCGATTATCCTTTTTTTCTGTGTTATTTTTGCTCTACTATACTATGACAATTAATGCTTTGCCAACTAAACCAACAGTCAACTCTCCTCTGCCTCTGTATGACTCTTGCTTCGGGGTGCCTGTCCGCCGAGACTACGCGTTTGCAAGTTGCCGTTGATAACAGTTGTAAATTTGCAGCTCGAAGACGACGGCCGCCGTTGTGCTCTAACTGAAACCTCCCCAGCCCTCCATAACAGGTTGATTATTCCTTGTAGCGGCAGCCACACGGAACTACGTATTTCCGCCGCAATAGTCTCGGTCCGCGTGTCCCTTTCGCGCTGCATGGCATAACCACATCGCACTGCGTGATTACCGCTTTGGTCCTTCACCTCGTGGTACAGAACGGCAGAGGCCTGGTTGGTTCTCTTTCGGTGGCGCTGCTCCAGTCGTGATCGTGGTACAGCTTTTACTGCGACATCAGCCAAAAGCACTAGACTTAGTTTGCTGCGTCTGGCCGTGTGTTCTTTCCGGACGACGACGACTAGCCGGCCGTCGCCCTGCAGCCGTGGCAACGACAGATATATCGCCACGAAGTGCATTTTCTTACCCCTTCATGTTTCGTTGTTCGTGGCAATTATTTTTTTTTTTTTTTTAGTGATAACGTTTCCGCCTATGGATAGGGGGCTGACACGCTGCATCGTTAGTTTGGCGCGATTACGCATCTAGTGCTGCCCGTATAGGAACATCAGACGACGGGCAATTCGAAAAGCTTTTCGTTCGTGAGTGGCATATGCTGTTGGCTGGCTGCCTTCGCTGCCGGTATGTCCAACACCGCGATTAGCTGACATCTGGTCTTACGAACAGTTCTAGCGTAAGAATGTTTCTTTGAATACGGGCCGAGAAGAACACAACCGTAACGTACGCGGCGCGCGCCACGTTGCGTACGCACAGCTTTACGTAGGCTATACCTGTGGCTATATACGAAAACTGGGCAGTTTACTTGGCCGTCCGCACGCACCCAAGTACGCTGCGCGTGAGGTCGTGCGTACGTAGCGAAGCGCGCGCGCACGAAACGGAAATTGTTCGCCGGACACAAAAGTTGAGAAGGGGTCTGCTGACTTGTACGCGCAGGAGCCGGTAGTGTGCTACTTACCACCGCCATATGATAGCTTCTGAAACTGTGTAGCCAGTATCAGCCGCCCAGAAGTCAAACCACAAGCCGGAGTCATATCTTCGGCCAGAGCCATATCGCAAAATGCGCTCTCGTGGACACGCGAGAACACGCGATAACGTCCCGCAAAGCCCGCAGCGGATGCTACACAGTTTTTGAAAAGCTACGGGCGCACGCAAGAGACCGTGCGTGCTCCTGCCTACTGCGCATGCGCACTGTTGCCTCCGTGGGCTTCCTGTGTACGCAGAGCTGTTGTGGACGCCCAACTAAAACAGTCTGCTGTCTGTTGTTGATCGCAGCACTGCTACCGAGTACACCTCGCGGAATGCTGGTATACCCCCCCCCCCCCCCCACCCTATCATGCGATACGTCTATACTATGATTCGTCGATGCTCTGCTTGAATAATTGCTTCTTTCTTTCGTTTATTCTTTTTTTTTCCTTTTCTATCTTTTTTCATTGCTTGCGCGGCACTGGTTCATTTATCGCGCCCAGCCGCCGACACCGTAGTCAAACTCGTTATTTTCTCCTTCTCTCGGCAGTGCAACTTGCTTTGCTCCCCCCTTCTCGCGGGGAACCACTTGTTAGCGCTCACGGGTGACAGTGATGGGTTTCCAGTGGTGAAAGCGATGCTACAGAAGCGAACCAGCTGCATCTGCTACCGCCGATAGTGACGGCTCATGATGCGCAGCTCTCGTCGCTTGTCTCTCGACAGACGGTTTCCACGTAGTCAGTGCGTTAGCTGCTAGCAGACAGCGAGCGAATTCGCTGGGTTTTTGTTTGTGTGTACCTGTTCGTTCGCGCTTTTCCTCTCTCTCTTGCTGTCGGCCACGAGAACCGCGCAGTGACTTTCGAGCCGCCCTGTTGCCGACTGCGTTTCGATCTCTCGCGAAAACCAGTGGTTCAATGGAGGCAATTCCTGGCCCCATCCCTCCTGCGTTCTTCCGCACTCCTGTGCGTCGACGGCGCACAGGGTTCGTGAAGGGCAGTTGGCTCAAAGGAGGGGGGGGGGGGGGCTCGGAAAAGCGGGGGTGGGAGGTAGGCTGAAGGCTTGCGGGACACAGACCAGAGCACTCAACCGGGCGGGACAGGCCAGCGAGGGAGGAAGTGTTATATGGTCGCCGTTAGTGTGTGGTGATGCCCCCAACCCTCTTGCAAGGCCCGTTGCCCGCCGATGACGAGACGGGGCCCCTAGGCGCGCTCTTTTTCGCGGAGGACCGTGGCCTTTCTCTGGTGCGGCGCACTGCTCTCTCTCGCGCACACAAACACGCACGCACGCCTGCCGGCAGATTTACGACGACGAACAGCGTCAGCTTGTCGGCTCTACTGTGCATGCCCCCGCCGCCCATCTCATTTGTGCTGCATTTCCGTGCATTTCCCTTTTTTTTTTTTTTTTTTTTTTTGAACGAGCTCTGAGAACATTCTTTGGCGATGCTGTCCGCCACCGCTTCTTCGTTGCCTCCCTCGTTCGCTGGGCTACGCGAGAGGTGTTCTGGGTACGCGTCCGCCTGCAGTCCAAGCCTGTGGTTCGAGCTTCTTGCAGACACGTTATCGCTGTCGAGGCGCGTTGGGGATTGAGGGACGTAGGGAAGCTTCGTCGTCTGTTGTACAGGTTCCCTCTCCAACTGCCCTTGACACATCATATACGTTGTGAGAAGAGCGGTTTTACTTGGCGAGCTACTTACTTCAGGCCAGTGAGATTACTCGTCTCTCTGCTGCTTTTGCTGAGCTGTTTGGGAGACTTCGTAAGTTTTAACGTCGATGAGGGGGGGGGGG